>NC_143256.1:117215791-117518821 GCF_984573655.1 Nuphar pumila | reverse complement strand
GGGATAAGGTGGATATCCCAACTTATTCTGCTTTTCTGGGTAAGTGGGTACATTGTTTTCATCGGTATCGTGATCTGTGGGCTTGCTTGTTAGAATATTTACCTGCGATATACTCTTTTTATGAGATTTCCAGGGGATAATGTGTGTAAACTGAAACCGACTCATGGTGGTTTTCTTGAATTCCTTGTTTTTAGGGAGCAATGGGCATTTTGTCATGGTTGCCCAAGTTTGTATTAGTTTTTTGATATTACAAGACTGATATAATGTTAAACATGACCAGAATGCATATGAAATTTATAGAAATTACAGCCACTATGACCAACTGCTTGTATACTTGGCTATTCTTTTGGGTCTATTTTATTCCATTCAAATCTCATTTTTTTGTCTATTGAACTTGTGATGAGTTCCTTAAGTTATCCTTAATTATTTCTTTGGAGCATCATGATCCTTCAAATAGTTCAACAATGAAATTGACTGAGTAGTATCACAAAAGTACTGTGATGACTGTGTGTTTTTTTGGTGGCATTCTCATATGCTACGATATTTTTATTCATCTTAGCTGTTTCTACAAAGACAGTTATTGGATACATGATACAGCTGCTTTCGTGGGATTTCTTGCTAAGAATAATGGATTATACATAGGATATAGCATCCTAGCCATTTTTTGTACTCTTCAAATTGTTATTAGTTAAATCTAGAATTACATATGCAATTATCAAAATGTTGATTTAAAGTCTTGCTCATCAATTTATAAGAAATATAGTGTCATATTTTGTTATTTTTAACAGATGAGTTTGATTTTTTTTTCCATGGCCTCTAACTGTATTAGACATGCATGGGGTGGTTGGTTTTGTGCTGTGAAGGATATGGCAGTCGAAGATCCAGTACTGCCTAAGATTGCACTACTTGGTGCTGGTACTTTTGTTCGTTCCCAGTACATTCCTAGGTTAAAGGAGATAGCACATTCCATGGTTCTTAAAGCCATATGGAGTCGTACCGAGGTATACTTCCATGCAAGTTCTATTTATTGATGTTTTAAGTTCATGTCCTTCTGAATAATGATTTTGATAGAATGATCATGTTTCAACTAGCTCACTTAGTCATCTTGAAGCAATAGGTAGGAAATTTTACTTATTATAGAATTTATTGCTTAAGTTCCATCAGAATCAACCTCAAACTTGGTTTATTTCATTTGGTTGGTTCCCAAGATGAAGGTATGTTAAACTCAAGAATTAGTCCACCTATTGAAACAAGGGAAGAAGTTCCCTTGCTTAAAATTGTCCATTTGTGCTTAGTCAAGCCTTTGTATGGGTACCGTGTATTTAAATTACTTGTATTTATTTCTTGAGCTTAACTAAGGGTAATTTCATGAAATTGATACCAAATGATGAACCAAGTATGCCACTGATTGTATTAAATTTTTTCATGGAACTCTATGGTGTTGCTATTGGTTAATCAAATATAAGCAAAATCTTTGACAAATTTTTGACGTTTTTTTGCTCAAGGTTACTCTAACCCTCATGCTGCCAGAAGTGAGTCACCAATCATGAAAATAGATTGCATCCTTGGCAAGCTCGAGTTGTTTTCCCTAAGAAGCTTGCTAATAGAAAGTTTGTTGTGCTAGATAATTATTATCATGTGAAATCATTTTCATACAAAGATGAAAGCATACAAAAGTGTTTTCTCATGAAAACTTTTTTTTATTATGCATGATAGGAGGATGAGTTTTTTTGTTTAATAGATTGGAAAATAGAATTAAATTTAGCCACGCTAAATAAAATATTTTTTATGTCTATTCTAAATTTTCAGTGTGCTCGTGTGAAAGCTTCTTGGTGGAAATTTCATCAACTTAGATCTTCCAAAACCTCCATTCTCCATTCTTTTCTTGTTCTTTCTCTCTCTTTCTTCCTCTTTTCTCTCTATGGTCGATAAAGAAGTTGTCACCGTTCCCATCAAATTTGATGGGAGCAACTATAACATGTGGGCCATGACGGTGAAAAGAATTCTTATGGGTAAGGAATTGTGGCAATATGTTGATGGTTTTGCTCCATAACCTCAACCTATTCTTTTAGAGACTACAGTTGGAAAAGATGGACAACCCAAAGAAGAGACCCTTAAGGGAGTGAAAAGAGAAAAAACTTTGTTAAAATGAAAAAAAAAATGCCTATAAGGAGTCGGAGGTGGGCCATGCCAAGGTCCTTTCTCTTTTTATGGAAAGCATAGATGAAGAACCATGCTCCAATATTCTTGAGTTTGAAAGGGCGGTTGAAGGTTGAGAGTTTGTTAGACAAACTTATACCAAAAAAGATGTCGCTCATAAATGAGATCTAAGAGATAGGATCCATAATTGCAAACAAGGTAACAAAACTGTAAAGGAATACTATGGTGCTCTTAAGCGACTTTGGGATCAAATGGCTAAACTTAAGCCAATATGGGAAACACCAAATGATGCACTTCAAAGAAAGAAGAAAATTATAGAGGAGCTATGTAACAGGGATTCAGCTAGCAGGGTGCCGCACCAGTGTCGACGCGGGTGCGGCACTGGGTGGGGTCAACCCGACTTTCGGTCCAATTTTTGTTTTTTTTTTAATTTTTGCCCTACGAAATGGGCTGCGGAATTTTAATTTTTTTTTTTTTTGGAGGGGGGGGGGGGGGGGGGCGGGGGGAACCCCCGGAGCCTTCTATATATATATATATATATATATATATATATATATATATATTTTTTTTTTTTTTACATTTTTGCCCTTGCCGCACCCCCGCACCCAAGGTTTTTGAAAGTGCCGCACCCCCGCACCCGCACCCATGTGACATAGTAGAGGAGCAATTCTTTCAATTCATAAGAAGCTTTAGACCCAAATTTTAACAAGTTCGGGTAAATATCATTCATAGGGAAAAAACCCTTCCTCTACATGAAATCTTGGCTGAAGTTTGTATGGATGAGACAAGGTTGAAATCCATGTCCGAATCTAAAGATAATGTGTTGGTCATTTTTAGACTGGGCGCCAACACTAATACCTATAAACCACCTTATTTTTCAAAACCTTACTACGGGAAGATTTACAATAATGAGTTAAAAAGATTGATTGTCACAATTGTGGAGAACCGGCACATCAAGTCCTATTGCCCAAAATTCAAAGGAAGAGAAGAAAAGAAGGTGATGTTTGTAGGATCTTCATAAAATGATAAGAGTTTAACCGATGAAGACTCTAAATCCATTGGAACCATGACGTTGTCCCAACTCGTGGAGACTCTTCAACCACTTTTCAAGACTTTTTCTTCCTCAATTTCGGTAGTCACAGTCTCTACATCATCTCCTCCTAGTAAGGTCTCTTGGCTTTTAGATTTCGAAACTTCATTTCATATGACCCCAAATGAATCTTTACTTTCTGATTGTGACACTAATTCAACAAAAATTCATGTTTTACCGTTGATGGAACCTCCCTTGATATAAAGGGTATTGAAAATTTTAAAAGTTTTTCAATTTTTTTTCTCAAAAACTAGATTTGTTCCAAAATTAAATTTGAACTTTCTTTTCGTTTCCCAAATTGTGGACCATGGGTGTAGTGTCGCCTTCTCATCAAACCAATGTTGGGTGCAGGATCTGCACTTAGGAAAGAAGATTGGGTAAGGCCATAGAGAAGAGAATCTCTTCTACATGGTTTGACTTGTCCTTCCAAAAGAAACTTTTTGTTATAATGTACAAAATGTGGACATTGTTTTGTGACATCAAAGGTTAGATCATCTTAGCATATCCAAATTGTCTTGTGTACCACATTTGAAAAAAAATTGGTAATGAAGAATTTCATTGTATTGATTGCATTCTTGGCAAAATGAAAGCTCTTTCTTTTCCTGATAGAACATTTTTCTCCTCTAAGCCGTTTGAATGAGTGCACTTGAATGTATGGTGTCCTACTTATGTTCTTTCTAAGGTGGTTATGCTTACTATGTGATATTTGTTGATGGCTATTATTGATTTTCTTGGATTTATTTTCTTAGGCACGAATATGAAGCCTTTCAAATATTCAAAAATTTTCATAACCTAGTCAAAAATAAATTCAAAGCTAATATTTTCATCTTCCGCTCTGGCTCAATGGAAGACTTTATGTCAAATGATTTAAAAAAATATCTTGAAACAAATGGAATTTTGCATCAAAGATCTTGTGCCTATACACCTAAATAAAATGGTTTGGTTGAAAGAAAACATAGGCACATAGTTGAGACAATTAGGACCCTTTTGATTTCAAAACACGTTCCAAAAGAGTTTTGGGCCCAAGCTTCTTTGATTATCGTATATCTTATCAATAGAGTTCCTTCCACCAAACTCCAAAACATTTCTCCCTATGAGCAACTTTTTAAAATCCCTCCTGATTATTCTAGACTAAGGTACGATTTTGCAAAGGACAAACTTTATGTTTCTCAAAATGTCTATTTTGTAGAAAAAGAGAGTTTTTTTTATCAAAGTGTGCCTAAGAAAAATAATGAATATTCTTTCTTACTTGAGTTATTGCCTAAGAGCAATAATTGCATGATTAATGATGATGAAAATGAAGAATGTCATCCCAATATCCACGATGGTGCAAATCTTGATCAAATTGAACCTATATGAATCCGATATAGTAGACGTGAAAATGACAACCAACCCAGTGCCCTAGAAAACTATTCCAACTTAGAAAGACTAATTAGGAGAAGTGACTGACATATTTGTTTCATATGAATCACTCCCTCTCCTATATAGAGCCTGCCTAGCTAAAATCATGTCCTATTTTGAACCAGCAACCTACAACCAAGCTAAGAAATACCTTGAATGGAAAGGGGCCATGAACGATGAACTAAAAGCACTTGAAAATTCCAACACTTGGGAAATAATAGACTTACCCAAAGCTAAGAAAAACTATAGGTTGCAGGTGAGTCTATAAAGTTAAAACTATG
Source organism: Nuphar pumila (assembly GCF_984573655.1). NCBI lineage: Eukaryota > Viridiplantae > Streptophyta > Magnoliopsida > Nymphaeales > Nymphaeaceae > Nuphar > Nuphar pumila. The sequence continues at coordinate 117,513,889 of NC_143256.1, read as the reverse complement.
GCTAGATTAGTTGCAAAGGGCTATTATCAAGAGCATGTTATAAACTACGATAAAACCTTTGCACCCATATCTAGGACCACGATGAAACCTTTGCACCCATATCTAGTATGACATATGCTAGGAATCTTATAGTAGTAGTTGTTGTCAAGGGTTGGAAAATTTACCAAATAAATATAAAAAATGTCTTCTTGAATGGGGATTTAAAAGAAGTTTATATGGATTCACCTCTTGGATATGAGGTTCCTTCTGGAAAGGTATATCATTTGAGAAAAACTTTATATGGTTTAAAACAGGCACCTAAAGCTTGGTATACTAGATTTATTTCTGTTATGCTTACACTTGGATTTAAATATTGTTATAATGACATTGCTATGTTTATTAAGAAATCTAATGCTGAGATTGTCATTCTTCTACTTTATGTTGATGATATGATCATCGCAGGTGAAGACAAATAGGAAGATAATCATATTAAAGTTATTCTCAAAAAATATTTTGAAATGATTGATCTTGGTTTTCTTAGATTTTTTCTAGCAATCAAGGTTGCTTATTCTCCTTGAGGTATCTACTTACTCAAACCAAGTTTACTAATGATATTATTGACAAGTCCGAGATCACTAATGAGCAATGTTATAAAAACGCGCCTTGAGGCGTGACCTTCTGTGCCTCAAGGCGCAAGCCTGAGTCGCAAAAAAAATTTTTTTTTTTTTTTACAACAAGATTTCTGAGACAATCAAAAAGACTTTTGTAGGTTAATCTCATATATTTTTCAGTTATTTCAGTTATGTAATCAGCTTCTTAGTACATTACTATATTTTAACTTTTGTTGGTTAATCTCGTATATTTTTCAATTATTTTAGTTATGTAATTAGTTTCTTAATATATTTTAACTTTTGTTGGTTAATCTCATATATTTTCCAATTATGTAATCAGTTTTTTAGTTACTTTTATATGTTAATCTCATATTTTTTAGAAAAATCTCATATATTTTAACTTTTATAGGTTAATCTCATATATTTTCCAGTTATTTCAGTTATGTAATCAGTTTCTTAGTATATTTTAACTTTTGTTGGTTAATCTCATATATTTTCCTGTTATGTAATCGGTTTCTTAGTATATTTTATCTTTTGTTGGTTAATATTATATATTTTCCAGTTATGTAATCATTTTTTTAGTTACTTTTATATGTTAATATCATGTTTTTTAGAATAATCTCATATATTTTAACTTTTGTAGGTTAATCTCATATATTTTTCAGTTATTTCAGTTATGTAATCAGTTTCTTAGTATATTTTAACTTTTGTTGGTTAATCTCATATATTTTCCAGTTATGTAATCAATTTTTTAGTTACTTTTATATGTTAATCTCATATTTTTTAGAATAATCTCATATATTTTAATTTTTGTTGGTTAATCTCATATATTTTCCAGTTATGTAATCATTTTTTTTAGTTACTTTTATATGTTAATCTCATATTTTTTAGAATAATCTCATATATTTTAACTTTTGTAGGTTAATCTCATATATTTTCCAATTATTTCAGTTATGTAATCAGTTTCTTAGTATATTTTAACTTTTTTTTGTTAATCTCATATATTTTCCAGTTATATAATCAGTTTTTAGTTACTTTTATATGTTATTCTCATATTTTTAGTACTTATTTGAGATTTTCTATTTCTTATTGGTTGTTATTGAAAGTTTTCCTCTGCACTGCACCTGCGTTGAGAAAGAGAAGAGAGAGAGAGAGAGGGGGAGAGAGAGCAATTACGGCTGTCACGATTTCAGTAAATGAAATCGTGATCTAACTTGAGTATTTAAGTTACATTACAGTATGGGTCCGGGTCTGGTGTATCCAGACCCGATAAATGTAAAAATAGTTACATGGTTACGTTACATGTTACATGGATTGGGTACATGGATCGGGTCAGATCCTATGCACCTTTTTCACCCCCCCTCAAGTTGATTATGGTTTTGAACCATGAACAACTTGCTTTTAAGCATCCAAAAGCGGTCCTTGGTTAACCCTTTGGTAAATATGTCTGCAACCTGTCTTTCAGTGCTGACAAACTCAGGCTCAATCTTTTTTTCTTCAATCTTCTGTCTCACAAAGTGTTGGTCGATCTCAATGTGCTTGGCACGACTGTGATATACTGGATTGAAAGACATGTTGATGGCACTTTGATTGTCACAGAGCAAGGTAGTGTGGGAGATCTTTTCTCCTACTTCAGTTAGAAGATGCCTGATCCATGTGACTTCGGCAGTGGCAGCAACCATGGATCTATATTCTGCCTCAGTGCTTGATCTAGCGATAGCTTTTTGTTTTCTACTGCTCCAAGAGACTAAATTTCTTCCAATGAAGGCACAATATCCTGATGTAGATCTTCGTTCGTCAGGATCCCCTGCCCAGTTTGCATCACAATATACAGTAATTTCGTGCTCGTCTTGGCCATATGACTATGGTAAATATATCAATCCATCTCCAATAGTCCCTTTCAGATATCGAAGGATCCTCTTGACTGTTTCCATATGTCAAGTACGTGGCACATGCATAAATTGAGACACTTGATTGACTGAATAAACAATATCAGGTCTAGTGAATGTGAGGTATTGTAACATTCCTATTATGCTACGATACCTGGTGGGGTCATCACACAGATCTTCATCATGAGCGCTAAGTTTTTGATGAAGTACACTCGGAGTTCCCAGAGGTTTGCAGTCTTTCATGCCTGCCTTGCTGAGAACGTCTACAATGTACTTGTGTTGAGTGAGTATCAAGCCATGAGCCTGGTTATCAACTTCTACACCAAGAAAATAGCGTAGAATTCCAAGATCTTTCATTTTGAACCTTTGACCTAATAAGTCTTTTATTTCTTGGATGTGGTCCGCAGAGTTTCCTGTGATGATAATATCATCGACATAAATTAATAATAGAGTGGTCACAGGCGGGCTTTTAAAAATAAATAATGAGTGGTCCAGCATGGAACGTGAAAATCCATGTTTCTGAATCTCTAGCGAGAAGCTATCAAACCAAGTGCGAGATGCTTGCTTCAGGCCGTAGATGGCTTTTTTTAGCTTGCATACATGAGTTTTACAATTTTGTTCTTGATATCCAGGGGGTTGTTCCATGTATACTTCTTCCTTCAAATTCCCACGTAAGAATGCATTTTTTACATCAAGCTGACTCAACTTCCATCCATGTTCAACAGCCAAGGAGATGATGATTTGAATCGTTCCTATTCTTACAACCGGACTAAAAGTCTCATCATAGTCTTGCCCTGCTTCTTGAGTGAATCCTTTTGCTACAAGCCTTGCCTTATATCGTTCAATGGTTCCATCTGGCTTGTACTTGATTTTGTAGACCCATTTGCATCCGACAACATTTTTATCAGGTGGTCTGGGAACAACTTCCCATGTTCCACATTCATGCAAGGCTTGCATTTCATCATTCATGGCTTCTACCCATTTCATAGAAGCGGCTGCCTGATAATACATGATGGGCTCTTCGTCCTTATTGATGGCAGTTAAAAACAGTTGAAGATCCAAGGAGAAGTTGTTATAAATGACCCACCTGTCAATAGGATGTCGTATGCGGTTTGATTTTCTGGCTGCAAGAGTATGAGAAGGCACAAGATTGGCGATTGAGACATGATCTGAATGGCTTGATGTTGTCAGTCTCTGTCTAGAATAGACAATACCTTTGTATCTGCCCAGTACTTCCTCTGCATTCTGTGACCCCGACGTCCCAGTGTTCTCAAACACATCTTCTTCTTGTTGCACACAGTCTGAGGAACATGCTTCATTGGAGCCAACAAAATGTTCTGAGCTCAGCCAAGGATAATAAATTTCAGTTGGCATATTCGTTGTGTCAGCTCCGTGATCAAAAATTTGTTCATCAAAGACAATGTTTCTTGAGGTTCTGATGCGTTTGTTGGTGGGATCATAACACCTATATCCTTTGTAGTCATTTGCATATCCCACAAATCTGCACTTTTGGGCCTTGTCTTGAAACTTGTTTCTCAGGGACTGATCGATATGTACATAGCAGACACATCCCAAAACACGCAGATCATAATAACTAAGATGAGTTCCAAAAAGACAGTGATAAGGAGACTTATTTTCCAGAACAACCATAGGCAGTCTATTTATCACATGCACGGCAGAATGAAAAGCTTCTGTCCAGAGGTTGATGGGAAGATTGCTGTCATGAAGCATACTCATGGCACTTTCAACGATATGCCTGTGTTTTCGTTCAACAATTCCATTTTGTTGAGGGGTGTGAGGACAGGACACCCTTCTTCCTATTCCGTTATTTTGAAGAAAAGAAATAAAATCACGGGATGAGAATTCCCCACCTCCATCACATTGAAAAAATTGAATGGACTCAGAAAATTGATTTTTGACAAGGGAAAGAAAAATTGAAACAAAGAGAAGACTTCCGACTTATTTTTTATGAAATATATCCAAGTGTATCGAGAATAATTATCAACAAATATTAGATAGTATTTGCTTCCAGATCTAGAGGCAATTGGAGCGGGTCCCCATACATCAGAACAGATTATCTCAAAAGGTTTTGAAGCTCTCTTATTAATAGAATGAAAAGGCAATACATGACTCTTGCAGGAAAGACAACTGGAACATTTGTGACTTTTCTCATCCCTATTGAGACTTTCTTTTGGAATGAGATTATTAGATACAAGTTTCTCAATAAAAGGACTCCCACAATGTGCTAACCGACTATGCCATAAGAATGACTTATTACATTCAGAAATACTAAAAACATTAGCAGAAGAGGATGAACACGACTCTAGTGAGGGATTTGAATTCAGGTGGACAGGGCGAACGACATGACAAGGAGCTTCTTCAAAGACATACATATTGCCTTGTCTCTTTCCTTCAGCGAATGTTTCCCTCGTGCGTAGGTCCTTGACCTGCACAGAGAAGGGAGTGAATTCAACTGAAGCATTATTATTATCAATAAGTTTGGAAACAGAGACAATATTTTTCTTAATGTCAGGAGCATGAAGAACGTCTGAAAGAGTAAGAGTGGAATATGACATGGGAATGACAGTTTTCCAACATGAGAAACAGGATGGTGGGATCCATCTCCAGTGACAATCTTACTTTTTCCAAAATAAGGAATGGGATTAGAAATCTTACCTGCATCGCCTGTCACATGACTCGCTGCCCCTGAGTCGACAAACCAAGTACCTTCATCACTTTGCTTCAATTTCAACTTTGACAAGGCAGATATTAGCAGATCTTTAATCTCTCCACTATTTGATAACTTCCTTTTGCTTTCTTCTGTGGACCCTTTCCTTTATTCTCTGGATTATGCCAACAATTCGATTTGATATGCCCATTTTTGTTACAAAGGAAGCAAGTAGGAATGGTTCTTGATCCCTGCGCATGAGCTGACGTATTTGGAGTGGGAAGCAGACCACGCCCTCTGTGTCCACTGCGCCCTTGTCCTCCTCGTCCTCTACCATAAGTCACTCCTGTGGCAAAAACTTCCTGGGAATTTGTGTGAATGTGAGATTTCTTAGAGAACCCTACTGAATCAATTTTGCTCGCAACTCATCAAAGGTAGGAAGGGTAGGAAGACACAATAGTGAAGTGACGATCATATTGTAGTCAGATCCCAATCCACTCAGAGTCTGTTGCACCATATCACTGTCACTCACCGCGCATCCTATAACTGCAAGTTGGTCTGTGATAGTCTTCATCTTGTTCAGATATTTCATGATGGTCATGAAATCTTTTCTCAGCATTTGAAATTCCCTCTTGAGAAAAACCATTCGTGCCTGCGAAACTTGTGAATATGTTTGAACCAATTTTTCCCAAAGTTGCAAAGCAGTACAATTGTCGGGAATTGCAACAAGGATCTCTTGGGACAAGGTGGAAGTGATATATGCAACCACCGACTGATCTTTCCTTTCCCAGTTAAGGTACTCTACATTCTTGACATACACAATTGAACTTACTCCTTTGTCATCTTTTTCTTCTCTCATAACAAATTCGAGTAGAGCGAGAGTGGTTCCATCAAGGTGACCTAAGAGACCTTGACTCCTTATAAAAGGAATGATTTGTCTCTTCCAAATCAAGAAGTTTGAGGTAGTTAACTTTTCAGAAACGAGTTGAGTGAGAAAACTTGAAGAAAGATTGGATGAAGAGGAATGAAGATCCATGAAGAAGAGTTTTAACAAGAAAAAGGAACCCCTTTTTGTGTTACCAGAGTACCCACAGAGTGCTCGGTTTGCAGCCAGAGAGGTTTGCTGACTTTTTTTTTTTTTTACGACTAAGAAACTCGAAAATTGGCGACAAGAGGCTGTCAAAAGAAATGCAAACTGTATTCCAAGACTGAGTTTACTCTTCTACTTTTGTAAGGTCGGATATTTAATCAATGAAAAGAAATTCAGACTGTAATTTTAATGTGGAAGCAATGAGGAACGGAAGAAAAAGAAGAAGAAGAAAAAATCCATACTGTATTTTCAATGTGGATCCCACTCGTAACAGTCAAGAGGAATATAATACGAGAAAGGGGTCTGAGAGTCGACTCAAAAGAAGTTGTCACATAGCAGGCTAGACATCAAAGGGGTTTAGAATCCCAGATTTGATGTCGCAGGTCTGCCCCGAAAGCACGATCAGACTTGGATATCCAGCCCAGTAGAAGAAGGAATATCCTGAACCGGGTTTCACGTGATATCGTGAACCAGAAGAAGGGATATCGTGAACCAGGTTTCACGTGATTCCCTTACGTGAACAACTTAGGGATTCACGTGAGACGTGAATCCACTAAAAAAGGAGAAGAAAAGACTGAAGAAAAACAAAAAAGAGAGAAAACGAGAGATGGAAATTGGGGATGGAGGTAGAGACAAAAATCTGAAGAAGAAAAGAAGATGGGAGATGAACGAACCTCAAACCTTTGATCTGTCGCACCTTTGGAATCCTCTTCAACCCCTAGATGGATCTAAGCTCTTATACCATGAAAGTTTTCCTCTGCACTGCACCTGCGTTGAGAAAGAGAAGAGAGAGAGAGGGGGGGGGGAGAGAGAGCAATTACAGCTGTCATGATTTCAGTAAATGAAATCGTGACCTAACTTGAGTATTTAAGTTACATTACAGTATGGGTCCGGGTCTGGTGTATCTAGACCCGATAAATGTAAAAATAGTTACATGGTTACGTTACATGTTACATGGATTGGGTACATGGATCAGGTCAAATCCTATGCACCTTTTTCAGTTATTTCATCAATAAAGCATTTATTTATTTATATTTTTAGATATTTTTTTATAATTTTTTTAAAGTTTTCAAAAAAAATATTTGAGGCTTACGCTTTATGCCTCGCCTTGGTTTTTGGTGGAGCGCCTCGCTACGCCTCAATGTTTTCACAACACTGCTAATGAGAAAAGGGTGGATACTCTAGAAGTTATCAATACTAAAATGAAAAAAGATGATGATCACCTCTAGAAGATCCAACTCTGTATCACCATATGATTGACGCCTTGAGCTATTTAAATATTATCCGACCTGATATTGTGCATGCAGTCTAGATTGCAAGTCAGTTTCAACATTCTCCCACTACAATTCATATGAGTGTTGTGATGAGGATTATTAGATATTTACATAATTCTACTGCTAGGGGTCTTTTATTGTCTTCATCTCCCTCTCTTGAGTTAATTGCTTATTCTGACTCAAATTGGGGAGGAGATCCAAATGATTGACGCTCAACTACTGGTTTTTGTGTCTGTTTAGGTAATTTTGTAGTGATTTGGAGGTGAAAAAAACAGCAAAAAAATATCATTATCATCCACTGAAGCTGAGTATCGTGTGATGGTTGCTATAATATCAAAGATTGTTTGGCTATAAAGTTTGCTTGAAGATATGGGGGCTCATTTGCAGACACCCTGCAGAGTATCATATACATAGCTGACAACCATACATTTCATAAACGGACTAAACATATTGAAATAGATTGTCACTATGTCCGTGAAGAATTCCTGAAGAAGACCATTATCTTTTTCTATGTCACCTCAGAGTATCAGTTGGCTGACTTCACCAAGGCGCTTTTGTCACCTCGATTTCATTTTCTCCTTAACAAATTTTCAGTTTTTACTCCATAAGTTTGAGGGTGACTTTTAACGTACATTGTGTATGGATATGTATATATATGCTATATATATGTTTTTTATGTTATATAAAATATCTATCTATAGTAAAATATGCAAAAATACAAAACGAGGGCCTCTAAGGGCTTACAAGATCATAAATACAAAGTGCATATGCACATACACAAGTCCATCTAAAGGACAATACAAGAGCACAAAGGCATAACACAAACACTAAGCACATTCAAGACATCAAAGAATTAAAGAGAGGAATACAAGGATGTAAAAAATATTCATCTTATTGAGCATGAATGCTTAATAGAAGCATTCGATACAAGAGGGAGAATTGCCCCATTTATAGCCAAAAGGAGAGGACTTAGAACCCTGCGGACCACCCTCAATGGCTCTAAGCATGGTTTTAAAACTCGCCGAGTCAACTCGGTGACTCGGTTGACTCGGCTCGGCTCGGCCCTCCAGCGAGTCAACCCAATAGGGTAAACTTGACTCGGCCTTGACTCGGCCTAACTCGGTTTGACTCGGCCGAGTTCTGGGATATTTGAAATTTGATTTTTTAGGTATTTCAAAATAACAGTTTAATAATAAATAATAAATTACAAGACAAACCAGTTCAAAGATACAATAATCTATCAATCTTTATGTGTTGATTAAACATATTGGCAAAAAAAATGATTCAAAGATCTAACAAAAAAGTGAAGCATACACGTATCGGTGCTTGTACTTCATGTTCTGGTGTTGGGTGCCTTTGAGTGTTGTTTTATGAACACATATCATATCCTTCATTGTATATAAAAATACATTTTTGTACAAAGTCTGTATCACACCTGTGCATAACAATCTGTACCCTGTCATCCTTATTTTTTGACAGAAACACCCATATCATACCAGTTGTGTTGATCTTGTACAGTATGCTTGTACATGTATCCATGTGACAACATTTCCCTTGGTCATAATTGGAATTTCTTCTGGTGATTCATTCTCTTATTGTTGTTTTACCTTGTTGCAACTAATTCAATCTGGCTTTTTATGCAAGATGATGTGTTGCTGTTCTCAATGAGGTGAGATCACTAGAAAGGAAAGCTAACAAAAGCTAGGGTGTCTTCTGGAGAAGTTTAGCTGAAATTCCTAAACCATTCTATTTAGAAACTTGAGTTTAAGTATGTTTCTAGACTCAGTTACATGGGGCCTTCATTGAATACCAAAGACATGCTTGTTATGAAGAAGTTTCTTCATGTAACTTGATCTTTCCATGTGACCTTGTTATGAAAAAGTTTGTACTTTTTCTACTCTGAACTTGCAATTTTTTATTGTCCACTCTTTAGACTATATGTTTACTGGAAAACATGGTTTGAGACAAATTATATATTGTTTTTCTTTTAAAATCAAAAGTTAACAAAACCCGGTCCGAGTCACCGAGTTGACCCGCCGAGTCATGAGTCAATAAAGAACGAGTCGAGTTCCGAGTCACGGGTTTTAAAACCTTGGCTCTAAGAGCTAAGGACCATAATGCCCTTAGCTCAAAGCAAAAATACAGAAAAAGAAAGAAACAAACAAAGACTAAAGTGCCCCTAATGGGCACTTTCTCTTATAGTTCTGTAAAATGATGAAAATATCTCTACAGAGCATTACCTATTATATCATTATAAATAAGATATATACATATATATATGAATATAATATGTATATATGTACAATATGAAACATATATATATATATATGTATATATATATGATAATACATATGTATAAGAACTGAACATATTAGGCCTCATTTCTCGTTCTGCCCCATTCTTCATAGTTTTGAAGTGCTTTATGATAGATCTGAACTGTTAGATGTGTTTAACATGCTCGATTTAGTGGGTTTCGACTCTTGGATCATGTTTTTTCGACGAAAAAACATGTTTTTATGAGCCAGGGAAAACTGGTACCTTTATAGCCATTGATTTTGGATCACCAGAAGGTCAGATTCCGGTGATCCAAAAGTCGGTTCCCACTAAACAAAACCTATAGATCACATCTATGGTGTCAGATGTGAGAAAAATTACCAAAAAAATGTGATTTTGAGAGTGCAGAACGAGAAAGTGGGCAGCGCCACCGCATTACTCCACATATATATATATATATACAACTTAACACTATCAGGGGTATTTTAGTCTTTTCTTATTTGTAATAGGGTCGGACTAGTAGGGGTTGGTTTTCTAATTTTGTTTTTACTTTTTTGCTTTTTATTTTTTATAGTTTTTATATTTATAGCTGTTGGGACAGCCCAACTAGTCGTTGGGCTAGTCCCAATGGCTATATTTGTAGCAGTTGGAGCTAGTCCAACGACTAGTTGGACTGACCTCTTTTGCTTCTTTTGTGTCTATATATAGGGGAGTTACCCATTGTAAATCCCATGCTTTCCTAAGCATTTTGTGAAGCAATACAAGTTATATTTTTTACATTGTTTGCTCTCTTGTGATTTGTAGTTGTGTATATCTGTTGCGAGATTGTATTTGGCCCATAAGCGGCCCTTTTGTATTTGTGCTCTCTTGTAGCCCTTAGTGTCATTCTCTTATATTTTTCATTATTTCATTACAGAAAATAGGTGAAATTCTTCCATCATAGGCTAAAGCCTATTGAATTAAATCAAAGGCTCAACGTGCTTTTAGGTATCACCATCATTAAATTATTCCAACTACATGGGATTGGTTTGATGAGTTGTTTCTATATTGCTTCCTATCCAGGGCTACAGCCTAAGTCGGTCTACACTATCATATCCTCACATCCATCCTCCAAATCTTCATCCGTATCCCTCTTTACCTAATTCCTTATGCTTCCATCTTGTTCATCTTTCTCACGGATGTTGTGATAGGATTATTTAGGTATTATCATGACTACTCTAATTACCATTTGGCATTCAAAATGAGGACTAAGGTACACCACCTCTAAAGAGTCTCTTAGCGGCCTATGCCATGTGAGAGATCACCAATGAGTGTGCTTATTTTTCTATAAGGAACTTGGGAAAAGCTAGATGATCATGCCCAATACAAAGAAGGAAGAAACAGTTACTTAGCCAGGACCTCCAACCCTTAAAATTATAACGATCCTGTCTTCTTTCTTCAATCATCTCTTCTTTGCATCTAGAACAAAATTGATGTCCTCATCCTAGTATGCAAACCATTTTTATTTAAAATATGATGTACATGTGCTCCTGCCCCTTGACATTTCCTTTGTCGATGTTTTTTTGTTACTCTTAATGTCCTTTGCAGTAATTTTTATGCCAATTTAATTGTAAACTGAAGATTTTATGAAGCATTTCATGTTTTTATTTTCCTTTCTCACCATTTAGTTGCATAGTTTGCATGTTACATATCTTGTGATGTTCCTTTAATTCTTCATTGTCAGGAATCTGCCAGAACTGTTGCAGATCATGCACGTGAATTTTCATCAAATATAGAATGTAAATGGGGAGACTCAGGCCTTGATGAGATCATAAATGACAATTTGATACAAGGTGTAATAATCGTATTGGCAGGTCAAATCCAGGTATTACAATAGTCACTTCAGTTTACTTGATCTGTGGGAAGATTCTTGTTCTTTGAAAATGTGCACACACCCAGTACTATAAGGTGCTTACCGACCAAATTTCTTCTATCTGTATCTAGTTATTGTGCATATGCATGCATACATGTGTGTGTGTGCATGTGTAAAGCGTGAAGGTATTATGCCAACATGAAGTGTCTGAAGAAGGCTTTCTTCAGCTCATCTGATGATTGGAAGCTTGCCCATTCTGGCTATTGTTAGATTTAGAGGGTTCACCGGAAAATATTCACAATGAGTGAAGAATAAAGCTGAGGAAGAAGAGACTGCTGCACAATCAGCGCCGTCAGACTTACAGCCTGGGTTCTATTCATTTAACAATATAAAGAGGGTTACAAAATATAAGGGGTCGATTCTACCCCTGATAAAATACAAAAAATTACAACTGTAACACAAACTAAAAAAAATGCCACATGGATCTGGATCTGGACTAAACAAATCCAGTCTGATCCAATCTCCTTTTCTTTCACTCTCCCTCAAGTTGTACATGGTTTTGAACCATGGCCAACTTGCCTTTTAAAGCCCAAAATTTGTCTTTCGTGAGACCCTTGGTAAACATATCTGCCACTTGCTCTTCTGTATGGACAAAGAGAGGTTCTATTTCTTTGTCTTCAACTTTCTGTCTGATAAAATGTTGATCAATCTCAATATGTTTTGTTTGACTATGACAAATCAGATTGAAGGAAATGTTCATAGCACTCTAGTTGTCAGACAATAAAAATGATTGCGAAATGGGTTCTCCTATCTCAGTTAATAGATGCCGCACCCAAGTAGCTTCAACAGTCGCAATGGCCATCGCCTTGTACTCGGGCTCTGTGCTAGACCTAGCAACCACTTTTTGTTTGCGGTTGCTTCAAGACACTAAGTTTGGACCAAGGAAAATACAATACCCTGAGACAGACTTTCTGTCATCTGGATGTCCTACCCAATCAGCATCAGTATAAATAGTAATTTCATGAGCACTTGCCTTTGTCAAATTTGGTCTATATACAATTCCATCTCCAATTGTTCCCTTTAAATAGCGCAATATACGTTTTACCGCTTCTATATGACCAGTACGAGGCTGATGCATGAATTGGGAAACTTGATTGACTGAATATACAATGTCAGGATAGATAAATGTAAGATATTGTAGCATTCCCACTATGCTACGGTATCCTGTTGGATCTTGATATAAGTCTCAATCTTGTTCACTAAGCTTCTGATGCAAAACACTAGGAGTACTGAGAGGGCGACAATACTTCATCCCTGTTTTGGTAAGAACATAAAGAGTATATGTGTGCTTACTTAGTTAGTTTTGCTTTATCTCTGTCAACTTTCACTCCAAGAAAATAACATAAATCTCTAAGATCTCTTATCTTGAATCTATGACCCAAAAGCTTCTTAATGTTCTCAATATGACTCCTGGAGTTACCTGTAAGAATAATGTTGTCCACGTATATAAGAAGGATGGTAACAACAAACTTTTCTCTAAACATAAACATGGAATGATCAAAGGCTGAACGACAGAACCCATGCTTTTGTATCTCAAGAGAAAAACTCTCAAACCATGATCGTGAGGCTTGTTTCAATCTATACAAGGCTCTTTTCAGCCTACAAACATGTGTCTAAGTGTTCTTTTCTGCATATCCAACTGGTTGCTCCATATAAACTTCTTCCTTCAATTCACCATATAGGAATAAATTTTTGACGTCCAATTGACTCAATGACCATTCATGTTCAGTAGCCAAAGATAGAATGATGCTAATGGTTCACATTTTTACCACAAGACTAAAAGTCTCATCATAATCCTGCCCATGCTCTTGGGTAAAACCCTTTGTAATGAGCCTGGCTTTATACCTCTCAATGCTGCCATCTGGTTTACGCTTGATTTTATATACCCATTTTGATCCCACAACATTGCGATCAGTTGGCCTAGGAACAATCTCTCAAGTACCACATTCATGTAAGGCTCCCATCTCTTCATTCATAGCTTCTACCCATCTCTTTGATGTAACAACTTGATAGAATGTAGTCGGTTCACTCTTCTGTTCTAGTGAGGCAAAAAATAATCGAAGAACCATAGAAAAATTTTCATAACTAACCCACCTTTCAACTGGATGTCGAACTCTGCTAGACCTTCTTGGACCAGACGATTCATCAGGAGCAACATCCAAAATACCTGTCCCTGTGCTTGGATTTGAAACAACACTAGTATCACGTCTCACATGTTTAATTCCACTGAATTTATTCACACTTGGATCTGTTGAATGATTGCTATCATTCACTTCTGCCGTATCAGGAGGCAATGATTCTCGTATGCATTCTGATAAACAACCTTCTCCTGTATTAGCAAAAAGTTCTGCATTCAACCAAGGATGATAAACCTCAATATGTGATGCTGATTCTTTCTTATAGAGGGTTTGATCAGCAAGGTCCATCTCATCAAATACAACATTCCTTGAAATTTTGATATGACCATTTGAAGAATCGTAGCAACGGTATCCCTTGTAGCTGTTGTCGTAGCCAACAAATCTGCATTTCACTGCCTTTGCCTGAAATTTATTTCTTAAGGAACGGTCAATATGAACATAATACACACACCCAAAGGCACGTATATGATTATAATCAGGCTCAACTCCATATAGGGACAAATAGGGTGTTTTATCTTCTAAAATCGTCATGGGCAACCTATTTATCACATAAACAACCGTATGAAAAAGCTTCGGTCCATAAAAAGATGGGAATTCTACTGTCATGTATCATACTCATCCCACTTTCAACAATATGACGATGCTTTCTTTCCGCAACTCCATTTTGCTGAGGCGTGTATGGACAGGAAACTCGTCGATTTATCCCATTACTTTGGAGATAATCAATGAATTCTGTGGAGGAAAATTCTCCACCTCCATCACATTGAAAATGTAAAATATTCTCAAAAAATTGATTTTTGACAAAAGAATGAAAGGAACGAAACAACCCAAACACTTCAGATTTTTTTTTTATAAAGAATATCCATGTATATCTGGAATAACTATTGACAAAAATGAGGTAATAACGAGAACCAGATTTCGACACAACTGGGGAAGACCCCCAAACATCAGAACATATAAGCTCAAAAGGTTTCGAAGCTCTTTTATTGATGAAATTAAAAGGTAATACATGTCTCTTACAAATTTGACAACTAGAACACTTTTGACTACTCGACTCTTGTAAACTGGACTTTGGTAAGACACCATTTGACCCAAGTTTTTCAATAAAAGAATTACCACAATGACCAAGACGTGAATGCCAGATATTTGGCTTATTACATTTTGACATACTCAAAAGAGACTCAGATGACAGACATGGCGATGATGCAGAACTGGTGAGCTTCGAAGAAGAGGGACGAATAGACATTGTTGGATCTTCCTTGAAGACATACATATTCCCATGTTGCTTTCCTTTAGCGAACGTCTCCTTCGTGAGAAGATCCTTCACATACACAGAGAAGAGAGTAAATTCAACAGAAGAATGTATATCATCAACAAGTTTAGAGACAAAAACAACATTTTTTTTATATTAGGTGCATGTAACACATTGAACAAGTTGACAGAAGAATAAGTCATGGGAATAGTAACATTTCCAATATGAGAGATGGAGTGATGAGATCCATCCCCAGTAACTATGTTATTACTTCCAAAGTAAGGGACAAAGTTCGAAAGCTTACTAACATCTCCAGTGACATGGGCTGCTGCCCCTGAGTCCACATACCACACACCTTGATCATTCTGCTTTAAGTTAAGCCCAGAGAGAGCCGCCAACATGAATTCTTTCACTTCTCCATTGACTTTCACTGTATTTGATTCCTTTTTAGGATCTTCTTTGGGTTGTTTCCCTTTATTTTGGGGGTTGAACAAACAATTTGCTTTAACGTGACCTTTCTTGTTGCATATAAAGCAAGTGGAAACGGGCCACTGATTTTGATTGCCTGGAATAAAAGGTGAAGGAGAACTAGGTATAGGAAGTATACCTCTTCCACTAGAATAACCTTTTTCTTGCCCATGCCCTCCCTGAAAAGCAAAAGCCCGACGTCCACGGCCATTGCCAGTGTTAGTCATGAGAACATCATGCATAGGAGTCAATGTTAAAGATTCTTCAGAAAAGCCCTTGAGACTCATCTCATATTGCAGAAGCTTGGCAGGCAGATCCTCAAACTTTGGTAATTCAGGCAGGCAAAGTAATGATGTGGATAAGACGTGATATTCCGGGTCTAAACCACTGAGAGCTTGTTGTACCTTTTCTTTATCTGTTACCTCATGTCCAACTACACCCAGCTTATCACAAATATTCTGCATTTTGTTTAGATACTCCATCACTGACGAGGAACCCTTTTGTAACAACTGAAACTGACGTTTAAGATGCAACACACGTGCTTCAGATATCTGAGAGTATGTGCGAACAAGCTTATCCCATAATTCTGCTGCTGTACACTCATCTGGGATTCCGATCAACACTTCTTGAGAAAGAGGTGAGGTAATGTAGGCAACAAGAACCTGATCCTTTTTCATCCATGCAGTATAATCTGGTTTCAGACAACCTTAATGACAGCAACCTCTTTTTCATCCTTCTCCTCTCGAGAGATAAATTCTGGTGGGATCGGGACTGTTCCATCAAGATGACCAACAAGATCTTGACTCTTAATGAATGGGAGGATTTGCCTCTTCCAAATTAGGAAATTCGAATTTGTAAGCTTTTCAGAGACATGTTGGTTCAGGAAACTTGAAAAAGGAATAGAGATTTGAGAAGATGAATCCATTTCCATGACAAGCAAAAAGGAGCAAAGAAAGATTAGAGATATTCTGCCTTTGCTGCAAACAAAAAGTCATGGCAGAATGAAAGTATGAAAAGAAAGTAAGAAAAGCTCTTACAAACTCTGGAAAGAGAGAAAAGAAATCAAGGAAGATAGAAGATTGAAGGAAGACAGAATGTCGACAGTGCAAGAAACAAATTTTAGGAAGTCGACAAAAGGAAAAAGGTGAAAAAGGGAGGGGACGTCAGATCTGTATATTTTTTTACGTCAGATCAGATATGTTTTGCGTCAGATCCGATTTTGATTTTTTTTTGTGTCAGATCAAATTTGTTCTCCTTTTTTTGTGTCAGATCTGATTTGCGTCTCCCCCTTTGTCAGATCACATCTTGAGTAACACCAGCCAAGAAGGAAGACATTTGGGGCAAAAAATATATTTAAGAAAGATTTGGATGAAGAAAGACTAAGAATAATGAGGTAAGATGAAAAGAGGAGTCAGATCTAGAGGTTTGAAGCAGAGTTACCGGAAGCGCCTAGGTAAAAGGGGAAGCGCACTTCTCCGAAGCGCGAAACGTTGCGCGTCCCCCTTTTTTGGGAAGCGCACTTCCTATTTATGGGAAGCGTGCTTCCCCCATGCTTTTCCCACGCTTCCCCATTTTTTCATTTTTTTCGCTTCCCCCTCGCTTCCGGTTCGCTTCCTAGGTCGCTTCCGAGACGGTTCAGAATTTTCTTCTAAGTAGTCTCACGCTTCCCCGCTTCCTAAATTTTTGAAAGTGCCTCGCTTCCCGCTCCCGCTTCCCGTATCGCTTTCCGCTCCCGCTTCCTCGACTGGTAACTCTGGTTTGAAGAGAGAGATCAGAAAGAATAAAAACTTGGAAGAGAAGAGACGATCTTTCTGGTCATTCCTTCTGGAGATGAAGTCACAGATCCATGTCTAACACCCGCTCTGATACCATGTTAGATTTAGAGAGTTCACCAGAAAATATTCACCATGAGTGAAGAATGAAGATGAGAAAGAGGCTGCTGCACAATCAGGCGCCGTCAGACTCACAACCTGGGTTATATTCATTTAACAATATAAAGAGGGTTACAAAATATAAGGAGTCGATTCTACCCCTGATAAAATACAGAAAATTACAACTGTAACACAGACTAAAAAAAAATGCCACATGGATCTGGATCTGGACTAAACAAATCCAGTCTGATCCAATCTCCTTTTCTTTCAGCTATTAGGTATATTTGGTTTATAACTGTTTGATTTGTGGCACTCTTAAGGATTGCACTATCAGAATTCTTTGAACTATTCTGTGGTCATTTGGTTTAACTTTTGGAGTTCAAATAAAAACTGCAATTGCTGAATCTGTTTATGCAGATTGGCATATCGTTACGGATGCTAAGAGCTGGGAAGCATGTCCTTCAAGGTTCGGATTTCTGTGTGCTTATTCAAGTAGAAAAGGAGTGAACCTTTAGTCCATATTCCAAAAGTCTTCTGCATCATAGGCTATCATCTCTGTATGAGGGGAAGGCTTTATGGCCATTCTTGATATGACAGGCTGGAAGATATCAAAAGAAAGAAAGAAAAAAGGCAATGACCTTAACAGCAACTTGTCTATCCTTGCATTTGTGAGGGTCAAATGAGATAACAGGGTTATTAGAAACATGCTATCTTAACTGAGTTATCTTGAATTTGAACTTCACCAGAGATCACTCCCTCAGCTCAGCTATTAAGAGGGGAACAGAAATATGGACTTGGGGAGACATCCCTAATGGTCAACGATGGTCGTGCTCAGTGTTTTGAAGTTCTAGTTTTATTGCACGAGTTTCCCCTTTCCCCAAAATGATTCCTAACCTTTTTTGTTTCTTGTTTCCTGTTTATTCGTTTAACATGTGGACTTCGTGGACTGAAGAGAAACCTGCTGCTAGCTGTAAGTCTTATTTTATTTAATTTTCTCCTTGCGTACTCTATGACATCTATGTTTACTATATTGTTGTGGGTGTTGAAAGAGGTTCCAACTCCTGATTTTGAGATTGCTTCTTGAAATAGTAAAAATGTCACTAGGAATGCAAATGGGTCAAATATGGGATAGGTCACACCTTGACCTGATACTATTTTGGTTTAGCAGGTCCATATCTGGTTCTGGATCTGACTTTGAGTGTAACACCCCAAAATTTCAAGCTTGCAAACCTTTCGAAAAAAAAAAAGACGAGACTAAAAAGGAATCTCTTCATCTCAGAGATGATTTACGAAATCAGCGGAAGACTATACTTTTATTAATTTCAGAAAGGCAAGCTGACAACTTTGAGCGCGTTAGCTAAAAGAACCAAAACGCACAACACATGCTACTTGCGGACACTTGGAAAAGCCACTTTCATTTAAGAAGTTCTCCAAATAGAACAAAATTAGGATCTCCCAAGGAAAATCCGTTACAAAACCCCAAACAACAGGACGCGAGCTAAGAGCAGGAAGAAGAACGTCTTGGAGCCATCTAGCCATCGCGCCATCGCCTGTGGTGTACCTAATCATCACCTGTACCCATAGAATGGGTTAGTTTCACGAAAAACTAGTAGGCGCACAAGAGAGACTACAAGGATCTGAATTATGTAATTTAATTCAGTAAGTTACACAGTTTAAAGCAAATATGCAGTTAAACATGTAAGCAATGCATGCAGATAACCAGTGCAAACGCGTAAGTAGTGCAAGCGAATACGTAGTGCAAGTGAATAAGTAGTGCAACGAATCAGTAGTGCAAGCAAGTCGGTGGTGCAAGCGAGTCAGTAGTGCAACGAATCAGTAGTGCAGCGAATCAGTAGTGCAACGAATCAGTAGTGCAGCGAATCAGTAGTGTAAGCGAGTCAGTAGTACAGCGAATCAGTAGTGCAGCGAATCAGTAGTGCAACGAATCAGTAGTGCAGCGAATCAGTAGTGCAACGAATCTCACGGCCCAGCAACCAAAGTGAACAGACTTTATGTTCCGATATTACTGGCCTGCGGGTACGCGCAGGCAAAACATAGAAACAACTGAGACTAGTTCGGGCGTCTATTATTCTATGTATTTTCAATAACCCGAATAGCTAGTTGAGTCCGCTCCAAAGGGGACGGCTTTAGCCGAGAGAGGATTCCCCAGAGGCTGAAAAGCAGTGCCACGGATGCATCCAACTTCTGCAGAAGTGTTAAGCTAACTATTGTAGCCCCTTTCCCCTAACTCCAATGACTGGGGAGGCCGGATCTTTGCCCGTGGGGTGGTTGTTAACAACCTGTCCATTGGAGTTTTTGTACCGATCTGTCCTCTCCCTTGACAGACAACCAGAAGCGAACGGGTGCGTTAGGGGTTGCTTAACTAACGACCCATTCTATGCTGTGGTCTTTAAACCACTCGAGCATCTTGCCTGTGAAGGCGAATGTGAGGCCATTTATGTGATTACAACAGTTTGCATTTAGCGTTGTTCGAGGTCGCACGACCGTCTCATCCGATCATCGCAGTACTAGACGTGTCGTGCACGACTATAAGTACTCTACGATAAAGGGGGTATAGCTCCTCAATAGAAGTCTCAACAGGAGTGTTTCACAAAGATGTAAAGTTTATCAACTTTACTCTATCTTTTGAAACAGCAGTACCTTGTGCCAACATGATGCATGTGATTATCTCGAATCACATCCGCTATCGGGGTATCTACATGTCTCGCATGACTCGATACCGGCCTCGATAGACGAGATACGGGTTTCTCAACAGAACACCCGCTAAGAAGTTCGCTCGCTCCCGACTAAACTCTTGTCGCAAGAGGGAGAGTGGTAAATGCTCCTTGCATCCTCCACGAGGATGCCCTTAAGGCATCCGCAAAGAGCAAGAACCTGCACGTCATCTGCAACAGCCAGGCAATACCAACACGTATGCAAAAGCAAGAGGCTAGGCGCAGAGCGCGACGGCAAGGTAAAGGGCAAGGATTTGCGAAACCGCATCCTTGAGTGAAGTGGATACTCGTATAAATATATACATATATATATATATATATATATATATATTCAATGGTCGCTTTTAGTTCAATTGAACTTAATTCAAATATCCAAGTCTTCCGTGCAATTTTCCCCTACCTTGGAGGGTTACGAGCTTGCTGACGTCTGCGGACGTACACGATTGACGGCTCGGGTCGCGGAGCGCGAGTGGGATCCGTCGTAGCTGCAAATATGCGATATTAACAAGCAAACTCTGACAAAAGCAAAAGCAAGGCAAAGACTCGACTTTTCCGATACATAGGGTTGGGGCCAACCGTCCCAATTGACTCGAAAAGAAGATGGGGCAGGATCAAAAGACTCTAGCTGCCAAAAGAGGGGTGTAGTCAAATGCGAACAGATGACTCACGCTACTAGGAATTCCTCGTTGGAGACCAACAATTGTAATGATCTGTCCCCATCACGATATAGCTTCCAAAGATTCCCCGGGCTTGTCGGCCAAGGGTATCGGCTTGCGCACAAAGGGCAGGGGGCCATCGGCCCCTGCTGGCAACAAAAAGGCAGGGGCCATCGGCCCCTGCTGGCATAACAAAAGGCAAGGGCCATCGGCCCCTGCTGGCATAATAAAAAGGCAGGGGCCGATGGCCCCTGCTGACAAACTAAAAAGGCAGGGGCCATGGGCCCCTGCTGGCACAAACAAAAGGCAGGGGCCGATGGCCCCTGCTGGCATAACAAAAGGCAAGGGCCATCGGCCCCTGCTGGCATAATAAAAAGGCAGGGGCCGATGGCCCCTGCTGGCATAATAAAAAGGCAGGGGCCGATGGCCCCTGCTGGTACAATAAAAAGGGGCAAGGAGGAGGGGCTCGGCCCCTCCCCTGCCGTAACAAAAAAAACAGGGAGGAGGGGCTCGGCCCCTCCCCTACCGAAACGGAGAGCAGGGAGGGGTGTCGTGCCCCTCCCCTGCTAAAAGGGGGCAAAGGGAGGGGGTTTGACCCCTCCCGTGGCCACACAGAGAAATGAGGGAGAGAGAGAGAAGAGACGGAGAGGGAAAAAAAGGGAGAAAGAAGAAGCGATGGCGTACCAGGGGGTTTTCGGAGGAACTCGCCGAAGAGGAGCTCGCCGGAAGGAAAAGGGGGGGGGTCGCCGATGTCGGTGGCGGCGGCTGTCGGGGGTCGCCGGCGTCGGTGACCGTGGACGAGCGAGAGAGGGAAACGGAGAGACAGAGAGCGAGTGGCGGTGAGGGGGGTTTCGTAACCCTCCTCCCGCCTGCCTCGCTGTCTTTTAATGACAGCGAGGGGCGGTGGCCCGGGTCGGGTCCGGGTCGGATCCGGATCCAGCCCAAACCAAATTTTTTTTTTTTTTTTTGATATTACATCCTACCCTCCTTAAAATAATTTCGTCCGCGAAATTTCTATAGCATAAATTGGTCAAAATACAAGTCGGGGTATTTATCCCTGATATCCGACTCAAGCTCCCATGTACATTCACTAATTCCATGGTGTTGTCAACGTACTTTTACAAGAGAAATCGTCTTCGATCTGAGCACTTGGTCTCGACGATCAACGATTGCTACTGGTCTTTCCTCGAACGTCAAGTCCTTATGGATATCCACATCATCATAATGAATGATGTGCGATGGGTCGTGAACATATCTTCTCAGCATGGATACGTGAAAGACGTTGTGAATCTGAGCGTACTGAGGAGGCAGCGCAACGCGGTAAGCCGCCTCGCCGATCCGATCCAGGATCTCAAAAGGTCCGACGAATCGCGGACTCAGCTTTCCCTTTTTCCCGAACCGGAAGACGCTCTTGGTAGGAGATACCTTAACAAAAACCATATCTCCTGTTGAGAACACGAGCTCTCTACGTCGACGATCGGCGTAACACTTCTGCCGACTTTGCGCGGTACGCAGACGTTCCCTGATCATCTGCACTTGCTGAGTATAGTGCTGTAGCACTATAGGTGAATCTAGCATCCGTTCACCAACCTCATCCCAGTAAACGGGTGATCGACAAGGCTTCCCGTACAAGGCTTCGTAAGGGGCCATACCGATACTGGCATGGTAACTATTATTGTACGCGAATTCTGCCAACCCAGTATGAGAGTCCCATTCTCCCCTCCAGTCCAACATGCACGCTCGCAGCATGTCTTCCAAAGTCTGAATCGTGCGTTCAGATTGTCCATCAGTCTGAGGGTGGAAGGCAGTGCTGAATTTTAGCTTTGTGCCCAAGGCCAACTGCAGCTGCCCCCAAAACCTGGAGGTGAACCTCGGGTCACGATCGGAGATGATTGACACAGGAACACCGTGCAATCTCACAATCTCCCTGACATAGAGGTCTGCCAAGCTATCCAGTGACTGACTGAGCCGTATAGGGAGGAAATGCGCCGATTTAGTGAGTCGATCCACGATCACCCAAATCGCATCGTGCTTCCTCCGCGTCCTCGGCAAACCGACGATGAAGTCCATCGTGATGTCCTCCCACTTCCATTGTGGAATCTCCATTTGCTGCACCACTCCGCCTGGTCGTTGGTGCTCGATCTTAACCTGTTGGCAAGTCAAGCACTTCGAAACGTACTCGGCTACGTCCCGCTTCATTCCGTTCCACCAATATCTGCGCTGCAAATCTTTGAACATCTTTGTGCCGCCCGGGTGGATCGTGTACTTGGACTTGTGGGCCTCAGTGAGAATCTCATCTCTCAAAAAAGGATCTTCTGGCACCCAGAGACGATCCTTACGCCATACACCTCCTTCCTCACTCAGTCGGAAGGGGGTATCGGCCCGCTGCGCTAGAGCCTTCAGCTTATCATACTGCGCATCGATCTTCTGACTGACAAAGATCTTTGACAATAGCTCAGGCTGAGCTACCATGCTGGAAAGACTGATCGAAACTGGAGTGACCACAAACGGTTCCCACGATATCAGATCCTCGACCAGCTTCCACCCCGCAAACAACAAATTTACGGAAACGCTGGGAGACTTGCGGCTCAGAGCGTCGGCCACAACGTTCGCTTTTCCTGGGTGGTAGGACAAGGTAAAGTCGTAATCCTTGAGGAATTCCAGCCAACGTCGCTGCCTCATATTCAGCTCCTTCTGCGAGAACAAAAATTTTAGGCTCTTATGATCTGTAAAAGCCTCGAACCGCTCCCCATACAAATAGTGCCGCCATATCTTCAATGCGAAGACTACCGCTGCTAACTCCAAATCATGAGTCGGGTAATTCTTCTCATGTATTTTAAGTTGGCGCGATGCATAGGCGATCACTCTATCGTTCTGCATTAAGACGCAACCCAAACCTGTCCCGGAAGCGTCTGTGTAAATCACGAAGCCGCCTTGACCCGAAGGTAAGGCCAAAATGGGAGCAGTCGTAAGACGTTCCTTTAACCTCTGAAAACTGCTCTCACACATGTCGTCCCACACGAACCTAGCTTCTTTCTTCAGGAGCTGCGTCAAGGGTAGAGAGATCTTAGAAAAGTCCTGGATAAATCTTCGGTAATACCCAGCTAATCCAAGAAAACTCCGAATGTCACGAACATTCCTCGGTTGCTGCCAACTGAGTACAGCCTCAACTTTCGCTGGATCCACGGACACACCTTCCTTGGAGATGACATGTCCCAAAAACATGATCTCCTCGAGCCAAAACTCGCACTTAGAGTACTTAGCGAACAACCGCTCCTTTCGCAAGGTTTCGAGAATAACTCTCAAGTGCTCACGATGTTGCTCCCAGCTATCTGAATACACCAAGATGTCGTCGATGAACACGATCACGAAGGTGTCCAAAAAGGGTTTGAACACCCTATTCATGAGATCCATGAACGCTGCAGGAGCGTTAGTGAGTCCAAAGGGCATAACCGTAAATTCGTAATGCCCATACCTGGTCCGGAAGGCCGTCTTGGAGATATCATCTCCCTTAATTCTGAGTTGATGGTACCCAGATCTAAGGTCGATCTTTGAGAAGATCCTGGCCCTCTGCAACTGATCGAACAGATCCTCGATGCGCGGCAACGGGTACTTATTCTTTATTGTCGCCTGGTTAAGCATCCGATAATCGATGCACAACCGCAATGATCCGTCCTTCTTTTTCACGAACAAGACGGGAGCTCCCCAGGGCGAGACACTGGGGCGAATGAATCCCTGATCCATCAACTCCTGCAACTGCTTCTTGAGCTCTGCGAGCTCGGCTGGCGCCATCCGATATGGAGCCTTAGAAATTGGCGCAGTACCCGGCAGCAACTCGATGCTGAACTGCACCTCGCGAGGTGGAGGAAGGCCTGGCAGTTCCTCCGGGAAGACGTCTGGGAAATCTCGAACAATCTCCAAGTCTCCCATCGGGACTTGCGTCGGCCCGGACTGGATGACACTGACCAAAAAGGCAGTGCATCCCTTCCTCAGGTAGCTCTGCGCCTTCAACGACGAAATCAACTTGCTCGCCCGAACGGGTTTCAGGATCTTGAATTCCATCTTGGGCATTCCTGGTGGAGATAAAACAATCCTACTATCTCGGCAGAAAATCTTGGCATGATACTTGTGCAGCCAATCCATGCCTAGGATGACGTCAAATTCTGTCATCACTAGCAGGATAGCACAAGCCGGTAAATGCCGATCTGCTAAGACTACGTCCAACTCTGGTACGTAGGCCGCACAAATGGTATTTTTCCCAATCGGGTTATACACTTCAAGAGTATTATGCAAGGGTTTTACAGGTATGTGCAAACACTCGGCAAAATTTACCGAAATAAAAGAGTGTGTGGCACCACAATCAAAAAGCACAAAGGCCGCTTGGTTAGCGACAAAAAGGGTACCTTGCACTAGGTCGCCCTTGGTCAACTGCTCAGCCTTGGCTGAGTAGACACGTCCCGGCGCCCTCTTTTGACCGCTCGTCTGTGGTGGTGGCGACTGATACTGCTGTTGCGACAGTGGCGGCCGAGGGAGCAAAGGTGCTCCGTTGGTCTGCCTGGAATCATCAGCCGCCTTTTTGCGGCAATCACGGACGTAGTGGCCCATCTTGCCACAATACAGGCATCCGCCTGTGTCGAGCGGGCACGCCTGCCCAAAGTGAGATCGCTGGCATCTGGGGCATACGCTGCCAGCCTGCTGCCTGGCTGGAGGATTGCCCTGTGGCCGTTGACGCTTCGAAGGAGGATATCGTTTCCTTCCTCCTTCGCTCTTTACAGGAAGGAACGGTCGTTTGCCTGAGTCGCCGGAAGGTGTCTTCGGCTCACCACCCGTAGCGGGTGGCCTCCTGCTCTGAGCACTCTTAGTGCGCTCCCATGCTTTACTCAGAACGGTAGCGGCAGCAACTGCCGCAGAGAAGGTCGAGGGCATGCTCGTTAGGACCCGATGCATGAGTCCGTCCTTCAGCCCCCGAACAAACTTTCCTGCTCGCTCGCGATCATCCGCGAACAGGTTAGGGCAGTAGGGTTCCAAACTCTGGAATTTGGCGATGTAATCCGTCAAACTCGAATTGCCCTGGCAGAGCTCCAAGAACTCCACCTTCTTCTTCTCCCTTGCGTGAGGTGGGAAGTAGTTCTCCAAGAAAGCCTTCCTGAAAGCTTCCCAAGGAATGGGCGAAATTCCCGAAAACTGCACACCCCGCGCCATGTCCCACCAACTGCGGGCATTCCCCTTCAGCCTGAAGGTCCCGAAAAGCGTCTTCTTGTCATCGGGTACTGACAAGACCTCGTACACTCGTTCTACCTCCTTCACCCAGTTATCAGCCATATCTGGGTCGGGCTTGCCGTCGAAGGTCGGGGGGTCAAGCTTCAGAAATTTCTCATACGTCACTGCGGTATGCGGGATCGGCTCAGGAACGGGCGCTGGTTCCCTTTGGGAACGAATTTGGTCTCGCATAGCCGCTGCCAGGGAACCCAGGGAATCCATCACGAATCCCCGCTGATCTGACCATTCGTCAGCAGACCCTTCGTTCGAGTTCCTTGCCATCCTTGGAGTAAACAAGGAATACCCATAATTAGAAATTTTAGGAAACTCAAAACAAGCAAAAACATAAGTACTATTCATGTTTAACATGAATAGTTTATGAAACCCCAACAATGCTGGTATACACACAAAACACGTCAAGCCACTTAACTTAACAATGCCTTGAGCACCTACTAAGCAAGAGGAAAAGTATACTCACAGTGCGATGCGGATGCCCAATGGTCAAGAATCCTTGCTTCCCTTAGCTCTGATACCAAGTTGTAACACCTCAAAATTTCAAGCTTGCAAACCTTTCGAAAAAAAAAAAGACAAGAGACTAAAAAGGAATCTCTTCATCTCAGAGATGATTTACGAAATCAGCGGAAGACTATACTTTTATTAATTTCAGAAAGGCAAGCTGACAACTTTGAGCGCGTTAGCTAAAAGAACCAAAACGCACAACACATGCTACTTGCGGACACTTGGAAAAGCCACTTTCATTTAAGAAGTTCTCCAAATAGAACAAAATTAGGATCTCCCAAGGAAAATCCGTTACAAAACCCCAAACAACAGGACGCGAGCTAAGAGCAGGAAGAAGAACGTCTTGGAGCCATCTAGCCATCGCACCATCGCCTGTGGTGTACCTAATCATCACCTGTACCCATAGAATGGGTTAGTTTCACGAAAAACTAGTAGGCGCACAAGAGAGACTAAAAGGATCTGAATTATGTAATTTAATTCAGTAAGTTACACAGTTTAAAGCAAATATGCAGTTAAACATGTAAGCAATGCATGCAGATAACCAGTGCAAACGCGTAAGTAGTGCAAGCGAATACGTAGTGCAAGTGAATAAGTAGTGCAACGAATCAGTAGTGCAGCGAATCAGTAGTGCAACGAATCAGTAGTGCAGCGAATCAGTAGTGCAAGCGAGTCAGTAGTGCAGCGAATCAGTAGTGCAGCGAATCAGTACTGCAACGAATCAGTAGTGCAGCGAATCAGTAGTGCAACGAATCTCACGGCCCAGCAACCAAAGTGAACAGACTTTATGTTCCGATATTACTGGCCTGCGGGTACGCGCAGGCAAAACATAGAAACAACTGAGACTAGTTCGGGCGTCTATTATTCTATGTATTTTCAATAACCCGAATAGCTAGTTGAGTCCGCTCCAAAGGGGACGGCTTTAGCCGAGAGAGGATTCCCCAGAGGCTGAAAAGCAGTGCCACGGATGCATCCAACTTCTGCAGAAGTGTTAAGCTAACTATTGTAGCCCCTTTCCCCTAACTCCAATGACTGGGGAGGCCGGATCTTTGCCCGTGGGGTGGTTGTTAACAACCTGTCCATTGGAGTTTTTGTACCGATCTGTCCTCTCCCTTGACAGACAACCAGAAGCGAACGGGTGCGTTAGGGGTTGCTTAACTAACGACCCATTCTATGCTGTGGTCTTTAAACCACTCGAGCATCTTGCCTGTGAAGGCGAATGTGAGGCCATTTATGTGATTACAACAGTTTGCATTTAGCGTTGTTCGAGGTCGCACGACCGTCTCATCCGATCATCGCAGTACTAGACGTGTCGTGCACGACTATAAGTACTCTACGATAAAGGGGGTATAGCTCCTCAATAGAAGTCTCAACAGGAGTGTTTCACAAAGATGTAAAGTTTATCAACTTTACTCTATCTTTTGAAACAGCAGTACCTTGTGCCAACATGATGCATGTGATTATCTCGAATCACATCCGCTATCGGGGTATCTACATGTCTCGCATGACTCGATACCGGCCTCGATAGACGAGATACGGGTTTCTCAACAGAACACCCGCTAAGAAGTTCGCTCGCTCCCGACTAAACTCTTGTCGCAAGAGGGAGAGTGGTAAATGCTCCTTGCATCCTCCACGAGGATGCCCTTAAGGCATCCGCAAAGAGCAAGAACCTGCACGTCATCTGCAACAGCCAGGCAATACCAACACGTATGCAAAAGCAAGAGGCTAGGCGCAGAGCGCGACGGCAAGGTAAAGGGCAAGGATTTGCGAAACCGCATCCTTGAGTGAAGTGGATACTCGTATAAATATATACATATATATATATATATATATATATATATATATATATATATATATATATATTCAATGGTCGCTTTTAGTTCAATTGAACTTAATTCAAATATCCAAGTCTTCCGTGCAATTTTCCCCTACCTTGGAGGGTTACGAGCTTGCTGACGTCTGCGGACGTACACGATTGACGGCTCGGGTCGCGGAGCGCGAGTGGGATCCGTCGTAGCTGCAAATATGCGATATTAACAAGCAAACTCTGACAAAAGCAAAAGCAAGGCAAAGACTCGACTTTTCCGATACATAGGGTTGGGGCCAACCGTCCCAATTGACTCGAAAAGAAGATGGGGCAGGATCAAAAGACTCTAGCTGCCAAAAGAGGGGTGTAGTCAAATGCGAACAGATGACTCACGCTACTAGGAATTCCTCGTTGGAGACCAACAATTGTAATGATCTGTCCCCATCACGATATAGCTTCCAAAGATTCCCCGGGCTTGTCGGCCAAGGGTATCGGCTTGCGCACAAAGGGCAGGGGGCCATCGGCCCCTGCTGGCAACAAAAAGGCAGGGGCCATCGGCCCCTGCTGGCATAACAAAAGGCAAGGGCCATCGGCCCCTGCTGGCATAATAAAAAGGCAGGGGCCGATGGCCCCTGCTGACAAACTAAAAAGGCAGGGGCCATGGGCCCCTGCTGGCACAAACAAAAGGCAGGGGCCGATGGCCCCTGCTGGCATAACAAAAGGCAAGGGCCATCGGCCCCTGCTGGCATAATAAAAAGGCAGGGGCCGATGGCCCCTGCTGGCATAATAAAAAGGCAGGGGCCGATGGCCCCTGCTGGTACAATAAAAAGGGGCAAGGAGGAGGGGCTCGGCCCCTCCCCTGCCGTAACAAAAAAAACAGGGAGGAGGGGCTCGGCCCCTCCCCTACCGAAACGGAGAGCAGGGAGGGGTGTCGTGCCCCTCCCCTGCTAAAAGGGGGCAAAGGGAGGGGGTTTGACCCCTCCCGTGGCCACACAGAGAAATGAGGGAGAGAGAGAGAAGAGACGGAGAGGGAAAAAAAGGGAGAAAGAAGAAGCGATGGCGTACCAGGGGGTTTTCGGAGGAACTCGCCGAAGAGGAGCTCGCCGGAAGGAAAAGGGGGGGGGTCGCCGATGTCGGTGGCGGCGGCTGTCGGGGGTCGCCGGCGTCGGTGACCGTGGACGAGCGAGAGAGGGAAACGGAGAGACAGAGAGCGAGTGGCGGTGAGGGGGGTTTCGTAACCCTCCTCCCGCCTGCCTCGCTGTCTTTTAATGACAGCGAGGGGCGGTGGCCCGGGTCGGGTCCGGGTCGGATCCGGATCCGGCCCAAACCAAATTTTTTTTTTTTTTTTTGATATTACATTGAGTATCATAGTAGAAACCTGAATATGGATCTTATCTGAGTTCTGTGATACCAAATCTGATGAAACAGGTAAATTCTGTTGCTTTTATGTGGGAAGAGGAAAAAACTGGCCTGTTTGTGACTGACCTGATATGACAAATGAAAACAAACATGAAGTCCCTGTACGGGCATGCAGGGAAACATTGAGAAATATTGTCATTTGTCATTGCATAAAGAATGTATATGGAAGGAATTTTTGGGTACTAACACAATCTACAATCTTATACTTTCAACAAATAAGAACTCTTTATATCATAGGTGACAAAAATATTCCTTGTCATTGAAATAAAAAGAAAAGAAAGGCTCAGATTTAACATATGGCAATCTAGCATCCCAGGGTTAAATTTAGTGGGCCATTGACTTTCTAGAGATAGCTACTTCTTTTTGTTCAAGTGTAGGTTAGTCGAGTAAATGTTGGAGGTAAAATATGTTGTACATTAGTGAAATATGAAATAATGCTGAATGGTTCAAAACAAAATCGATCTACATTATTTACCAACTCATTTATCTTCAACATTGGACGATCTCTTTCCTGTCAGCCAATGATCTTTATTTGTATGCCATGGTATAACACCTATATATTTTTGCTTAGATATTTAGTAAATGATGCTTCAAATTGGCTCAAAATTTTCTTCTAGACATGTAGGCACCTGCAACTCCTGGCATGATATTGAAAGTCTACTGATACATATGTGTAAACTGTATGAACTAGTTTATTTAACTCGTTGAACTTCAACACTCAGGGCATGAGTAAATCTTAATTATGCAGCTGTTAGTGAAGCTGAGAGTGCGTTGTCAATTTACAATTCTATTTATTTCAACATACCAAGGCGACCAATTTGGGGTGTTGCTGAGAACTATCGATTTGAGCCTGCTTTTTCAGAGGTTATGCTTCTTTGAACATATTTATTTTGGTTCCACATATTTTAAGCTAACATTTGTTTAATTGTAATTTCTGTGTCTTGTTTCTGAAAGCAACCACTTATATTGCAGGCAAGAAACTTTGTGAAAGATCTTGGTGATATGATGAGTGTTCAAGTCATAGCAGAAGCATCAATGAATAGCTCAAACCCTTACTTTTCAAGTTCATGGAGGAGAAATTTCACAGTTATGGAAAATTATTAGATACAAGCATGCCACACATTTACTTTTTGTTATTAATTCACAATAGTGTCAAGCATGCTTTGGGTATTCTGTGAGCAATATCCTCTTTTTTCTTTCATTCATCCATTCATTTCTGTTGATAACAAGGGTACTATCCGAACAAAGGGTTGAGGAAATATTTGATGGATCATATCATATTATAGATTCCGCCTGTCAATGGGATGGACTCTGTAAGGATGTGGACACGGTTTCTATTGGACTTTTAGTGTGAGTTTGCCTATTCAACTTAAAAAGACATGAATTTAATTTCTAAAATTCCAAACTTTCAAATGCATGGTTCTGTAATAAGATGGCATTGTCTTTCTATATCTATTCATACAAGCAAGCACGATGAAAAGAGAAGTGGAACTAGGGGAACTACCAGTGAAAGACGTTGGCTTCGTTGGCTCAGGCGCTTCCCGGTCTATTCGGCTCGACAAACCTATTACATACTCTACCCTACTAACCGCCAGAGCCAATGAAGCCAACGAAGGTGTGTTTAAGCAGCAGTAGTTCCAAGAGTTCCACTTCTCTTTTCACTTGCTTTTTGAATTTATGTTTCTTGGGAATATAATGTAAAGAGCAAATAAAAAGGTGCTTGGAAGTTTTAAGTTTATAATTTTACCCTTTGTATTAATTACCTCCCAATAGTTATTATTTTATATGCTATTTTGTTTATTTTCACAAAATAAAAAGATCACAGTTTTTGTGTCTACCAAACTTTTATCCTTAATTCTTTCTTTTCCCTCTTAAGGTATGCTGATTGGCTTGTTTATAGATCTCCATAATTAATCCTTATCAACCGTTTTGAAGAATATGAATCTCATCATCTCCTTTGTCTTCTCTATGCAATGCAATATTTTATTGTACATATGGATAAATATACTGTTTCAATATTTTACTTAATTTTCATTAATAACTCAATACTTTTTAATAATTAAGAAATTATTTTTCTTATTTGTTTATTTGTAGAGTTTCCATTATTTAAACTCATTATACGGCACTTTGCAAAATAAATTGCTAATATACGTGTAGAGGTGCATGGTGTGTATGTGTGTATGTTTGCGCTTGCATGCATGTGTTTGTCTGTTTATCCTCATCTTTGTGCCTAATTGACAGATAATAAAGTGGACACATGTTTATAGTCTAGATTGCGTTTCTAGAAATTACTTGCACATTTTCAAAGGGCATGCCAGTTGCTGTTTTACCCTTCGATTAGAAATATGATGACGAAATTTGGTATTTTCTATTTTACTTTATCCAGAATGCTTCATAAAAACAAACTTATTACCCTGGTACAAAACACTGAGACACTTTCCCTTTACAGGGTGGATTCATTTTAGATATGGGAGTACATATAGTTGCAGGGTTAAGGATGGTAAGATCTCCCAGAATTCTTCTTACCCAGTCTAATTTCTTTTAGTTGAATCAGTATACGTATAGTTGGGTTTCTTAGTTACATCTTCTATTTATCATGTGACCGCTCCTTCTTTACCACTGCATGAAAATTTTGTAAGATTTTCAGTGAACCTTCAGCATGTACCATCTCATGTGCGACTTATGCACTCCTGAAAATCGTAACCAGTAGCTTTACTGGCACCATTAGTGCTGAACCATCTTGGCTCATGTTTTGTGCATTTTATGCTATTTTCGCTTGGATATTTGACTCATCAACATTAGTTAAACAGATGAGTCATTTATAGGAGCCTATATCCTTCTAGTTTTGCAATTTTTGAAAGTTATGAGTATCTCTGAATGTGTGTTTTATATCTGCAATCACTTATAGGTTGTGGGATGCGAGCTTACTTCAGTGTCAGCTATAACTCGTCACATTGACATGGCGCTGCCTCCACCTGATCACATATCTGCTCTTTTGTATAATCTAGAACACTCTGTGCAGTTTCCTTTCTAGCTGTAAGATTTTGAAATTATTGTGAGCCCAAAACTGAGTGTTTTTTCTGGCTTAGTCAACTGGAGAATGGATGTGCTGGAGTATTCATAATGTCAGTGTCATCTTCATCACCAAAGGTGAGTTAATACTTTTCCTCTTGCACTTCTTTCTTCTTTTCTTTATTCTTGCAGTAGGGTGAACCTATTTGTTGTAATTGCGAAAAAAGGTACATAAGTGTGAAAACTTGGAAATTCCAGCCACATAACCTTGTATATTTTAAGTTTTTCCAGAACTACAAGGGTTCATTTGCCAATACTTTAAGGGTCTGTTTGGAGAAGATTTTAGCGTAACTTTCACAGTAATTTGAACTTGTATATCCCTTTAACTATTATGATTTCAGATATCCTGGCATGTTGTTGGCTCAAAGGGATCTGTTCAAACTGAACGTGGCATCAAGGATGGGCAACACGGCTATACGGTGAAGCAGAACACTGACTGCTACTTCCCTGTCTTTCATCATGCCATCATTTTCTAAATATTTTAATCAATAAAAACATTAAATAAGGCATCTCAAACACTACTGACAAATCCATTCCTAATGTTGATAATTGGATTAATAATGGCATTGTTGGAGCTTCTTTCTTTGAAGTCGCTCATTACCTTGAAACAGTCTTTATGGCAATGGCAGGTTTCTTTTCATCCAGCAAATGGTCAAAGCCAGTGCTCCTTTTATCCATTTTCTGGAGTATCTGAAGAGTTGAAATCTTATATACATGACATTTCTCAAACCATGTCTAAGGTAACATTCCTACTTGATTTGTTTTCAAGACTAATCACATTTTCCTTAGAATCCATTTTCAATTTGTTTCTATTGGTGACTCTACTTGATTGCATATAAAATTTGAAGTGACCAAAGAAGGGGAGATGTTTTATTGTACCACTAGTGGTTTTATCCATTGGTCTAAAAATCAAGGACATAAAAAAAATAAGAATCTTATGGAATTATTTTTCTATTAATTGCAAAAAATACTAAAAATATTATCTATGTAATTAGAAAAAAGCATAAACTTCATGCCTTGGATACAAATAAATGACTACCTACAAACTTGCCAAGATAAAGGAAACATAGATGAAACCTTGAGGGATAAAGTCCAGAAGGCTTTGGTGAAAGAAGATAAAATAATGGATAAGAAAATATTTCAGTGACTTGTTGAATGTGGAAAAACGTGGATAAAGATCAAAATCCAAAAGTGATAACAAAATTAGTTTTAAAACATTTGCAATGCTTTTAATAGAAGACAAAGAAGGAAAAACGGTTGGATGACATGTGAATTTCAATGGCGAAAAGTAGGGTTGCAAACGGATCAGATTCTGGTAGTTTTTTTGCAAATTTTGGCTGTTCCGGATCCAATCCGATCCGACTCCCCAATGTATTTTGTTATCCAAAATCCGAACTGTTTTCATCCCTAGCGAAAAGGAACCCAACTTTCTTTCTTTTTTACTAGACAGAGTCCATTTAATTGAATGTTTAAGAAACACATCCACTTCAAGAAAAATTCCTGCTGAATAAATAGCGGATACCTTGTTTTCTATTCGTAAGAATAAATTGGATATTTAGATACCCATACCAAGGAATAAACTTTAAGACCCATACCATGAAATTCTGGGAGTAAGTGGCAGCATAATGGTTAGAAATATAACAGAAGCTACTGGTAACTAGTTTTTATTTATGCTAAGAAGATGAACAAAAGCAGATGAGTAAAAGTTATTTTATTCTTAGTAATGCTCTTTTATCTGGCTAAGTGAGGTGTAATGGTAATAGCAGGAGGGTTTTACTATTAGGTTAACATTTGAATCCACTCTGCACCACAACAATGGCAAATCTGGTGGTAAATGCAGGTGTTTCACTATCCTATTAACCTATGTCACGTAGGTGCTGGTGCGGCGATGCAGCACTTTAAAAAAACTTGGGTGCGAGGGTGCGGGGAGGGCATATATATATATATATATATATATATATATATATATATATATATATATATATATATATATATATATATATATATATATTGTAAACAGTTTTAAGTTAGCATTACTAATGAAATAAAAATAATTATCATATCAGGAGCATAAACTAGCATGCCTGAATTTAGGTTGTGCTGAACCCAACAACCATGGGTTCAACAGAGCCAAACCCAGCAACCCTGGGTTCGGTTTTGCTGAACCCAGGAGCATAAACTAGCAGGCCTGGGTTTAGGTTCTGTTAAACCCAGCAAACTTGGGTTCAACAGAGCAGAACCCAGCAACCATGAAAGCTAAACGCAAGGTTGGGTTCGGCCCTTGCCAAAATGAGGGGAGGAGGAGAAGGAAGAGGAAGAAAGAGAGAGGAGGAGGAGAAGAAGAAAGAGAGGAGGAGGCAGTGGAGGGAGGAAGAGAAGGAAGAAGAAGGGATGAGGAGGATTACCTGTCATTGCAGGTGCCGGTAGGAGGAAGAGGACTGCTGCACTGCTACCGTCGGTAGGAGGTGGAGGAGGAGGAGCGGGGACGAGAGGAGTGGAGGAAAGGTCGAGAATGGGGTAGGGGGTTGCGTTTTGTCCATGTGACATAGCTATTAACCTAAGTTTAGTACCTTGCCTTTCTTGGTCTAGGCTTGCCATTACCAAAGGAAACTTGTAGAAAAATGTAGTTAGGACTCTCTCTCTCTCTCTCCTCAAAATGTCTTTAAAGTTTAAACTTATAAGTGGCACCTTGGCTGCTTCACACAATATTAAGTTTTCTTTAGATTTGTTAGGCATCAATTATTAAAATTATTGGGGCTTTTAGTATATGCATACATATATGCATTTATGAGTATATAAGGATACACCTATACACACACGCACGTGTCTGTGTCCTTACTTTTTAGAAAAACTCCTGAATTCATGTAATGAATCTGTATCAATTCCATGTCTGTGCATGTGCTCATATACTTTGACATAGCTTCATTGGTGATCGTTGTGTGGTAGATCTCAGTTGGAGATGATGAACGTCTCTTTAGATTCTAGTCGTTGTTGATTGTGCTCAACTCTCATGCATGAACCAAAAGTTTGGCATGTTATTTTAACTATTTTTTGGGAATGCATGCCTTTGTCTGTGCATCTATATTTAACGACCTTGTATTGCAACTTTTTGGGGCCATTGTAAATTTTTGGAAAATGTTAACTTGAGGTGAATCTCAATTTGTATCAAACTCTTTTTTATGTGCTAGAAATGTTTGTTTTATTTCATAATAGTCTTTCTGTTCTTTGACTCAAACTTGACCTTAACTCATCTCCTTTTTAAGAAACTCATTAAACAATTGAAGAATTAGTGATGAAAACCTTGCTCTCGTACCAAACCGATGTAAATCTCGAAAATATTTTTTCTAAAGATTGCAAGAATCAAACACTATAATCTAAGGTTGCCAAACTAGGAAGCGGAAGTGAGAAGCAAGGCATTTTAAAATTTATGGGAAGCGAGAAGCGAAGTATCAATTTGAAAGCGAAAGATGAAAAAAATAGGAAGCAATATGAGAACTGAATAGGAATCAAACAAGAAGCAAATAAAAACTAAAATAAAATTGATTATTTTTATATTTTATGACTTTTCAATAAAAGAATTATTTTTTGTTAAAATATAACAATAATGGTTACCAATTTAGAGAAAGCACGTGGTGTTAAATTGTACAACAACAACAACAACAACTACGCCTTCATCCCAAAACAATTGGGGTCGGCGATATGAACCAAAAAAGAAAATCATTCTGGGTCTTCCACATGAATCCTTCTCCTCCAATCATTTCTATCCAATGCCATGTCCTCGGTGAGGTTCAAATCATTCTGGGTCTTCCACGTGGTGTTAAATTGTACATATAAAAAATATATATTTTTATGCTTCTTTTTCTTTTATTTTTCTCATTTTGGACTTAGTCAACCTAAGTTGACTAAGCTCTCAATGGCTAGATTTCTAATCGTTGGACTGTTCCAACAACTAGAAATCTAGCTGTTGAGAAGGTCTTTCTCTTTCTTTCTTTTGGATCTCTTAGCCTTCTCTCCTCTCCTCTCTTGTGTATATATATAGGGGTCTTCTCCTCTTTGTAAAGGATGCATTTTTTGCATATCAATAAAATATTATTCTTTTATATTGTGAGCTTTCTTGTGTGTACCCCTTTATAGGCTTTGTGTGTGTGTGTTTCTTAGAGAACACTTGTGTGTTGTTCACTTGATATCGGTGGACACTTTGGTTCATGATTGAAAGCTATTTGGCTCTTTACACATGCGAAGTGAGTGAAAGCGTGAGAGGGAGCACGCAGAAAACATGAAAAGAAACATGAGAAGCATATAGGAAGCATGAACAATGCATGTTGGGAGCATAGAAGAAGCATGGGGGAATCAAGATTCTCATGAATTATCAGAAGTGAGGAGTATCATGCTTCTAAAGCGAGTTTTTGAGAAGTGTGCTTCCCACCTACCTAAGAATCTTCCGGTAACTCTGCTATAATCTAAGCTAAACTAGAATCACTATAAAATTATGATCAAATTAGGCAATACATAAATAAATAATGAAGGAAAATTATATGTGCAAGCATTGTCTGGAAGGAAGGAGCCATTAGTCGAGTACTATAAAAAATACTAAAAGTCTCTTTATTGGAAAAGTAGGGTTTCTCTACAAATAATCTTACTAATAAACAACTGGAAGCCCCAAGAGGGGTTGGCATAGTGGGTGGGGCCTTGGCCGCTAGACTGGCGGTCAAGGTTCAATTCCCATGGGCATCACCCCTCTGCGCAAGCTGGCATGATGGCCATAGGTATGGCAGGCTGAGCCAGCATGCCCAGGTCTTTGTGTGGGGTGCAGTTTCTTCAGGTTATTAAAAAAACAGCTGGAAAGTTTTTTTAAGGATTGAAAACCATAGTTGTATTATCATTTTCCTTCATATTTTGTCGATAAATTTACAGTTCATTATCATCCCTCCCTTATAAGGCAAACCGAAAACCATCCTTCCCTTGTCCCATTTTCCAAAATCATCACTCCCTGTTTGCCAAACCATGGAAGAACCATCCTTAAGGTAACTAGA
Source organism: Nuphar pumila (assembly GCF_984573655.1). NCBI lineage: Eukaryota > Viridiplantae > Streptophyta > Magnoliopsida > Nymphaeales > Nymphaeaceae > Nuphar > Nuphar pumila. The sequence continues at coordinate 117,475,966 of NC_143256.1, read as the reverse complement.
TGTCACATGATGAAAGAGTGCATTTTTAAGGTAACACCCCTTATCCCATTTTCCAAAATCATCATTCCCTGTTTCCAACACGTGGCATTACCATCCTTAAGGTAACTAGATGTCACATGATGAAAGAGTGCATTTTTTGTCCCAATGTTTTGAATCTTAAGGATGATTTTGGAAAATCAAATAAGGTAGGGAAATTCTTGGGCATCGTCCATAAGGTATGGATAATTTTTTAAAAACTCATAATTTAATAATGATTTTAGTTTATTCTAGTGATTGGTTCTTGAAAATTTGAATAAAATTTTCATTTGATTTATTTCAATTTAGTACCATAGCAAGTTTTGTGCCTATGATTATTTGTTTGTGATGTCGAAGGGTTTGAGGATAACTATTGCGGAAGAGATATGTCGAGATCAACCCCATGGCAAAATACATAAGGACTATAATGAAATTAAACAAATATGCATGTGGATAAAAAAGAGTTTGGTGCAAACCGAGCTTCATCTCATGCAAAGATTTTCAAATTTATGATGGCTACAAGAAGATGATCATGTGATCATCCCATATAAATTCATAAACTACAGTATGTATTCCAAGAAATAGTTCAAAAAATGTGCTAGGGACTTTGTGTTACTGCGTGAGAGTTGAAGACAATCAACAGCAACTAGAATTCGGCAACGCATGCAGTCCTCAACTAGAATCTGGCCTACAGTGATGCACTAGAAAGGTCGTTCATTTCCTGAACATTCTTTTCAATAATAGTTGGTGAGTGTATCCAAATGAACAAAACAACCTTCAGCATGTATCTTCGTTGTCCTAAGACTATCACAAGAACTTGATTTCTTTACTGACCGACAGCCCTGACTGGCAACAAGAGTTACCTTCGAAAGCTCACACTGACTAGGCATTTCTCTTTTCAAACCAACAACCACCCCTCCCATCTGTGATTAGGATTGTTGCTTTCCAATGAAAGAATACTTGCGGTGAAATACAAACCTCTATGGAGGCTGGTAAGCTGCCTCCTCTTCCTTCTATCTTTCCTGTTGAATGAATAGTAGAAGTGTTTCTTGCAGTGAAAACCTAGCTGGAGCTTGATACTGGCCAGGTTCCATTGGCGGAAACCTAGCTGGAGAAATGCATCCTTGTTGTGTACAAGAGGTGAATAAAAGTCACCTATAACTCTACTGAAAATGGAAGTGCATGAAAACTTATAAACAAAAAATAGATAAACAATTGCGTGAAATATTTTGAAGATCGAATTATATGCTGATAAGCAATGCATCTATGCATCACCTTAACTTTCCAGCCTAGGTGGGTATTGAGGTGGTACGCTTCCATAATTACCAATTCTAACTTCTCTTAAGGCCATATGATGGATCCTCCTGACTCATGAGGCCTTGTAGAGGAAAGCTGCAGCCCATTTTCTCTCATCGAAGTCTATTAGATAGGATTACATTCTCCAGTATCAAATTTTTCTCTAAATAGTCAAACATGGTTTAGCACTCTGAATATATTAGCAATGAGAGTAGTCTGGCTTATTTGACAACATGCATCATGTGATATGCTTCTGCAGCAGCATGGCCATGATTGCTATTTCAAGAGGACTTTGAAGTTATTTCAGTGCATTATTTTTTTTTGAGAGATTTTCAGTGCATCAAATTAAGAGCTTGGATTACACTTCAGCAAAGGCATGTAATACGTTACCTGTTGCAGGATGAAGCTGGCTATGAGCCAGAATCTCGCAGTTCTTTCCTCGAAGGCGCTCAAGATGTTGCCATCTTAGAGGCCATGCTCGAGTCGGGCAAGAAACAGGGAGCACAAATGCAAGTGAAAAGGCTGTAAACTATGGTGGAACATTGTTGGCAGTGCTTGATCAATTGATGCAATTTATTCAATAGAAATCCTTCTCGGATAGGGACTCAATTTGGCGACCACATCTGTTCAATTATTTAACTAAATATTTGTCTTAAATCAGGTGCTGATCTTGATCATTTGCATGTCAAGAAATGGTGTAAGAGCAACTCATTCGATTGAATCTGAACTGGAAAAGATTCCATATTTAGTCATGTTTCGCTAAAGAGCTTTTTCTCCTGTGATCATTTATGCTGCCTAGTCCAATGAAGGTTGGGGACTCCATGCAACCGTTAAACATAAGGAGCATTACTATGGGCCCATTTGTTTCTTTCTCATTGGATGCTCTTTGCAAAAGGGCTCTTTCCGAAAGGATACAATGTTCAAAAATCTCCTGGCAGCTGGGCCTTCCCATTGAAACTCTTTTCACATGGTGGGAGGTGTGAACGAATTTTCACATGAAATAATATATGGTGAGTAAAACTTGGAACTATTTCTACAGCGTGGTACTTCATGCTTAGATGTTTGTTTCATCTATGATGGGAAAAAAGATTCTAGCTCGGCACTTTTCCATGAAACTGCATGAAACAAACAGGCCATATATTGTGAGATCAACAAGACTTTTATAAAGGCATCTAAATTGCTAGTGATAATGAAAAACACACCGAAGTTCTAAAAAATATTAAAATCACATCTAAACTCTGGTTAATAAGAAAAACGTCAAAGTTTCTGTTAAATGTGGTGCATTTACCATTTCACCCTCAAAAAGCCTTTTGGAAAAACACTCAAACCGATGATTCCTTACCAAATCCGTTTCCTTGGTTCACCTGAGAGTTTCCTTGATCTCTTTAAAGGAGGTTCATTTCTTAGTGGAGATTGTGATTGCCACCCATTCTATGCTAGAACTTTATATAGTCTGAATCTCCATTCCAAGCTCCATGATCCTCCTGTGTCAACCAAATTGCTTGATCACTCAACCTAGCTATCCAACCATCAAAGACTACTGGTTCAAATATCTCAAGTCACCAGAGAAACTGATGCCTAACGTCATGATCCATGACCAGAGGATAATTTTTTTTTAGTATAACTTGACTGATATCTCACCTGATTCTTAATCGGATTTGGTTACAAAATTAATTGGATTTAATTTGGTTTAGAATTTCATGACCAAATCCAACGGATATCTGAATTTGATTACATGTATTTTTTTACATTAAATGACCATTGTATGTCAAAAATGACACAATTCTTGAAATGCCCTAAAAATTTTAAAATCTGCCCTATGTCCAAATTCGCAAATGTCTGAACTTTTTAGGACATTTTTACTCTTCGCATGAGCGAACCTCTTGAGGTTTGCACAATATATCAGCATCCTCGCCAAGTGTCATGAACTCTCACTAAAACATAGATTCACATGTTTTTTTGCGGACCTCATGAAGTTTGCATAACCAAATTTGTAAATATCTTGTAACTGAAACCTGCATAACTTCGCAAATACTCCACTAAATTCACATATATGGTACAGATAATGTGCAAACCTTCTTTCTGATCATTAAGGTAATCCATAAGTATATAGCAATCTGCACATATAACATATTGCAAAGTTTGCATAACCAAATTGATGAACCTCTTATAATTGAAACCGGCGTAACTTCGCAAAAACCTTTCTAAATTTACATATATAGTAAGGCATTCATGAGATATCATGTGAACCTCCTTTCAGTAACTGATCCTCAAGGAGATATGCAAATATGTGACGATCTGTGCAAATTTTAGGTATGTGAATTTTTGTATATTTGTTTGTTGTATCCTGAGAACTCAGTCGTAACAAAACCCTTTTTTGCATCTTCGGAATTACCGGAGTGAGGCGATTGAAGTTTTGGATAGCTATCTTAAGAACGTGCCTCTAGGCTTGAGATCTCTTTTATGAAATCCTTTTTTCACAAGGTTGGACTAACAGTTTTCTGTGGCAGTACCCTTAGAGGCTTGCTATATAAAATGCCAAAGCAGCTAGGGTTTAGGGCACAGGTACTTTGGGAGTATGCCTCTCATGCCCTAGCATCCATACACGCATCATGGGGTCTGTCCTTTGGTAGTTTTGGTTGCATATGTTACGGTCATAAAGAGTAGTCCTTTCATACCAGACCTCTGGTCCTATGCTGGGCCTTGTGCCCTCGACCTGAACAAAATGGACTGTACTCAAACTATTAGGGCTGCATTTTCTGGATCCCAATACAAATCTGCATTTTGATCAACCGATAGTAATCTGAGTCCAAATATGATCTAATGATGTAAGATTGAATCTGGATACAAAAAATCTATATGTTGGTAATGGTAATACGTGTAAAATATATAAAATTTAAGTATACATCCGATATAAAATACTGATCTGAATTTGATCCAAATAAAAAATGATCCGAATGTGGCAATTCTGAATCCAATCTGAATATCTTTAAATCTTACTTTAGTGATCTGTATCACTGAAGAAAGTGTCGAATTGGATATGAGGTTCGGTCAAACAGATCCTTTTTCAACCCTATCTCAATTATTGTAGATCTTTGGTCGGTAAAACCATTGAAGTCCTACCTATCGGTGAGTACACCCAGCTTCAACCTTGTATTAAGAAACGGGCCTTATAAGTTTCGAAGTCGTGACATCCCAGTTAGTGCAGGTAACCTTGTGTTGGGACGTTGCAAGTTCAAAACCCAATGATACTGTTGATTAATAACTGGTGGGGTCTGCCTAACTCAGTTCGGCTTGTTTCCCGTTTGCATCATTGGAGGATTTGGCGCAGGTCCCATGTCAGATGAGATGATCATATCTAACCTAGAAATTCAGGACATTCAGGGTGCACTTGACTATTTCAAATCCCGGATCAAAGGAATAGATCATGGAACCCATGCTAAATCCATGGTTTTTGCAAACACAAGATCCAAGTCCAGAAATTACTCCCACATTCATGATTTTTCTAGCTCAAAGGGAAATGGTCCACGCAGAAATAAGTAAATTTCAGAATCTTTTTCTTTTATTTTTCTTTTTCACCAACCACAAGATCACAAAATCCAGACTGAAATCGATGATTTTAGGGGTGTCAACAGGTCGGATATGACCCGACCCTCACTTGTACAGGTCCAATAGGATCTGGGTTTGGTTGGAAGAAGGAGGTTCGATTAAGAATCCAAGTCCGACCTATAAGATCCTATTAATATACAAACCTCGTATGCTTATGAAAATTCATTCCAGGCCCAAATCCAATTTGAGTTCGGATTAAGATCCACAAAGTTTCAATGTAAAAAAAAGTTAAATTTTTTTATTTTACCAGGTATGGGCCGGGTCTAGTTTATCTAATCCAAATTGGACACCGATCAGACCTGAATTCCAATCCGATACAAACATTTCTTAGTCTGATCCATTCTGGACCCGCCCATTTCTTCTGAAGGTCCGACCATTGACACCCCTAGTTCACGTACCCAATGGACTCACAGCTGGGTCCACAATTGTATGATCCAAACTAAGTTCGTGTCTAAAATGGGTTTATTTGTGCAGTCAAAGAGACGGAAAAAAGAAAAAAAAAAAGGATAAAAGGTTTCCTTTGGTAAAGCTAGACACAGGAACCCAAACATGTCTCGGATCGGAATTCTCCGGATGAATCGATTTTCAGACCGAGTTGAACAATTACTCTCAATTGATAACCTTAGTTTGATATATTCAAGACTCGGATAAGATCTCCCAATAAACCGGTACCTTAGAGACGAAAACGATTCATCCGAGTCGTCCAACGAGCCAAACGTATCTCTGCAACCACTAAACAACAAACGGGTCACGGACACAACATCCTAGACAAATAGGCGACGACATTTTCGAAAAGAGTAGGGGTAGTTTCGTCATCATATGGGTAGAAGTAGAACCGACTCCCTATGGATTCGAGCAGTGAAACGGGACCTAGGCGAGTGTAGAACCACACGTGCGAAAAGGTGGGCCCACTGGATCGGGAACACTAGTAAAAAAAAAAAAGCTGACTGTGGGCTCCACAGGACCCCAAAACAAAGCTTTTCAGCTGGATTCCTGGATAAGCCACGCACGTGTGCGACAGCCATCCAGGGCCTCGCACGTGGCTGCGGATATGGATCACAGGCTTGACCGACACCGGGTCGGATCCTTCCCATGTGGATAAAATGACTCCCATGTGTTTTGCCTCGGGCGTTAGGTATGTCGACGAGTCTGGTATTAGCCGACACCAGGTTCGTACCCGAACCCGATTGGTCGAATCCAGTAGGACTGTAGGAGGCAGCTAAAGTAAGGTCCGAACTCGATATTGGATTTTGTGTATTAACTCGAGTTCGAACCTAATTAAAATCTGAATTTGAATTCATGTAAATGTCTGGATTTAAAGTTGGTTTGATCAGGATTCGGTTTTAGTTAATCTCATCCAACTTTGAATCCGAATATATCAAATCCAAATAGGGGTCGGACTTGGTATTGCCTATATCCAACCAAGTCCCACCTTACTATACGGGGGTGATTATCAAAATGAAGTTGAGCTTGACTTGAATTTTACTCGTAATTACTAAAGACTGGGTTGAGCTCTACACGTTTAAAACTAACAACGCAAGCGTAGACCTCTGTAACAAATATCGTGAGATTTATGAAAATCTTGCTATAATATCCTGAGAAATTGCCTGAAAGTTTAGAACGGTAAATTCTTGCAAGATTTATGAAAAAACATAAGTACCATGATATTTAAGTTTTAAACGGTTATTTATCGTGAAAAAACTATGTATTTTTATTTTTAAATATTTTTTATTAATATTTTCTTATAAAAATAATTTTTTAATTTTTTAATTTATTTTTTTATTGTCAAGATTTTGCCAAAAAAATGCGAGATTTATAAAAAAAAATTCAATTTCTCACGAGTTTTTGACAAACGAGATTTTGCCAAAAAAAAAAAAAACGTTTGTCACTATGGCGTAGACGGTTAGGCACTAACTAAGCTTAGGGGTGGCAATTTCTGACACGACCCGCCAACCCGCCTCTTAGGCGGGTTCGGGTTGGGCTTAAGCCAACCCGTTTAATAAACGGGTCGACCCGTGTAACCCGTTTATTAAACAGCTCGGGTTCGGGTTGGGGGTATGCCAACCCGCCAACCTGGCTGACCCGTTTAATAAACGGGTTAGGCGGGTGGGTCAACCCGCCAACCCGACCCGTCAACCCGCCAACCCGTCTGCCCGACCTGTCAACCCGCCAACCCGACCCGCCAACCTGAAAACCCGTTTACCCGACCAACCCATTTATTAAATGGGTTGGCGGGTCGTGTCGGGTTACCCGTTTATTAAACGGGTCGGGTTCGTGTTTGCCACAGCTGACCCGTTTAATAATCGGGTCGGGTTCGGGTTGAGGTATGCTGACACACCAACCCGACCCGCCAACCCGACCCGATTGCCACCCCTAACTAAGCTTAATAAATCTCAGCTAAAGCAACCCAAGTTTGACCACCGACGGAGGTGGTATGCCATGCGGTATCCTGTGCCAAGCTGAAGGCCCAGGTTCGAATCCCTCTGCCACATGGGGCTTAAGAGATATTTGGTATGAGTCTGCCTAACCCCAGCTTGTCTTTTAAAAAAAACAAATAAAACAACATATTTGGTGGTTTGACAAGGTTTGGCAGAGCATGCTGATAAAATTGGAACGATACAGGGAAGGTTTGGCAGAGCATCTAACCTTTTCTTGTAGGACATGTTATTTATTTGCACACCTTTTAATAACAGGATTTTAATTAATTTTTATTTCTTAATACTGCTATCACTTACACAATTAATATGTAATAGTAAAGAGGTTAAACTTGAAATTTAGCTAAAAATTAGGGGTGTCAAGGGTAGGGGTGGCAAAATCTGACACGACCCGCCAACCCGACCTGTCAACCCACTTCTTAGCCGGGTTCCGGTTTGGCTTAAACGGGTTTGTGTCGTAAATAGGTTGACTCACCTAACCCGTTTATTAAATGGGTCAGGTTCGTGTTAGGGGTATGCCAACCCATTTACCCGAACCCGACATGCTAACCCGCCAACCTGTTTACCTGACCCGACCCGTTTATTAAACAGACCGTGTCGTGTCGGGTTACCCGTTTAATAAATGGGTCGGGTTCGTGTTTGCCATAGCTGACCCGTTTAATAAACAGGTTGGGTTCGTGTTGAGGTATGCTGACCCGCCAACCCGCCGACACAACCCACCAACCCGACCCGATTGCCACCTCTAGTCAATGGGGTACCCAACCTGTACCAAACCTTATATGATCAGGGTATGGTGATAAATATGAAGAACCGATTAGGACCTGAGTTCGGATCCGAAGGTCCAATTAATATATGAAGCTGGGTATAGTTTGTGAAATTTTATACAATACCCAATACCCAGGCCCAACCCGAGTTCTGAATAAGACCCACAAAATTTGAATGTAAAATGATAAAAAATATTATTTTACAGGGTATAGCCCGGGTCTGGTTCGTGTAGTTCTTATCAGATTCAGTTATAATTTTTATTATGGTAGATCCTATTAGACCCGGGTTTGGTTCATGAACAATGCAATTGTAATAATAAAAAGGTTAAACTTGAGTTTGCATTGCTGGGCGGGTCGCTTAGGGCTTTAAAGTTATGTCACAGGGACACCCAAATCTTGGTGGTGTGTCCCAACTGACATGATTGGACACGCTCAAACATGTGAACATGGACACTGACACGTATAGATAAGTATTTAGTGTTATATTATTTTAATTAAAAATATTCATTATAATATCAAAATTTTGATTTTTATTGATTAAAAAATAAAAAATCTCGTGTCCACATGTCTTTGTCACATATCACATTTTACATGTCTGCTCATTCTAGTAATCTTGCCCGTCTTTTAGGATATCGATGTGACTTGAGCTGAAATATTCGAGCCAAATAAAGTTAGGTATGAATTTAATGCAATATTTTTTTTTCTCCCAAGAAAAAAATCCATCTTTGCGTAAACTTGAGCTTAGCAATTTTAGATCCTTCACAGTTCACACTACGGGACTGGTATGTCACAAGAATACACTATGACTTTACTTTAATACTATTTGATATTTTTTAATTATTTTAATAATAAAGTATTTTTATATATTAATGACATAAAAAAAAAGTTTTTTATTGATTAAAATAGTTAATTATTTTTTAAAAAATCCAGCATGCGTGTCGGGATGGTGTCACCCGTATCTTTGTCACGTAGCCAGGGCGCATGTAACCCTGCCTAGAGGCGAACCGGACCCGAGACCGTACGCTGAGATTCGAATGTGAACCGGGTCCGGACCATGACCCACCCACCATTCCCGCCCCTTCTTACAAAGGTGTGGCCGGGGAGGGAAGAGATCGTACGGTTCTGCAGTCTCTCTCTCTCTCTCTCTTTTCTAGGGTTTGAAGTACGGAGTCTGAGAGCTTTGAAGTACGGAGTCTGAGAGCCTTTAATGGTTTTAGGGTTTTGACGAGTATCTTTTCTCAACCCTTTTTCTCTTATGCGTTCTTTCTTACTTGATAGAAATTCCCGGAAAATCCAGGAATTTTCCAAGCGGAGGCCTCTCGAAGCGGGCTCGAGAACGCGATCTACGGCTAGGATTCAGAGGCGGTGATGATGAGCGAGTGAGGGTTTGAGATTCGAGCGTTTTACTCCCTTTTCAGGCTTTTTTTCATCCTCGCTTTTCTGGGGGAGTTCGTATCCTCTCGGGATATTCGGAATCGCTGTTTCGGGGAAAAAAAGATCTAAATATTGGTGGAAATTCCTGAAATTTCGGCATTTTGAAATTTCAATCTTTCCGTTCCCTCGCCTCCGATCTAACTTCTAGGGTTTCCGTTAGCTGTTTCGAAAATTTTGAATTTTCTCCGCAGCCTTTTCCTCTAGTTCTCGATCCGTGTCTTCATAAACCAAAAGTGGAAGAAATGAATTGGTGAGATTGTTCGAGAAATCTCGGTCGTAGTGTGAACAAGTTGCAAACTTTGGCTCTCCGTCGTCGGAGATTACTGGTTTTCTTGGCTGGTTTGGGGGTTCTCCTTTGAAAACGTTTTCTCCGGGAAACTTTTCTCATCTTTCTTGAGAAAAATCGGTTTAATCTGGGATTTGGTTGTTATTCCGGCAATGCAGCTTCGTCCATCGCCGGAAAATTCCAATTTTTCCGTGACGCTTGAAGTCTAGAGTTTAATTTTTCTGCTTTTCATGGAATTCCTTTACCTTTTATAGGGGAAAGGAGTTTCGATATGGGTTTTCGGTTGTTCTTTTGGTAATGCGGTTCCTTCCGTCACCGGAAAAGTTCGATTTTTTCATCGTCGGGCGTAACTTGGATTTGGACGTCTACTTTCTTCCGAACCTAGGGTTTTTGGTTTCCTTTACCCTTTCTGAAAGCGTGTAAAACTCCGTTTTCTTTTTTTTTCTTCGTCTTCTACTTCTTGGTGGTCTGCTACTTCTTCCTGTAAGGCAGGATGCAGATGCAGCGTCCTATTCCGATGGAGGACTTTGCCCTCAAGGAGACGTCGCCGCACCTCGGTGGCGGAGGCGCGGGCGGCGACAAGCTCACGAGCACCTACGACCTCGTGGAGCAGATGCAGTACCTCTACGTCCGCGTTGTCAAGGCGAAGGATCTCCCTGCCAAGGACGTGACGGGGAGCCTGGATCCCTACGTGGAAGTGAAGCTCGGCAATTACAAAGGGACGACCCGCCACTTCGAGAAGAAGACCAACCCCGAGTGGAACCAGGTCTTCGCCTTCTCCAAGGATAGAATCCAATCCACGCTGCTCGAGTGCGTCGTCAAGGATAAGGATCTGGTGAAGGATGATTTCGTCGCCCGGGTAGTTTTCGATCTAAATGAGGTCCCGAAGCGAGTCCCGCCCGACAGCCCTCTGGCACCCCAATGGTACAGGCTCGAGGATCGCAAGGGTGAGAAGTCGAAGGGTGAGCTCATGCTGGCAGTGTGGATGGGCACCCAAGCAGATGAAGCATTTCCGGAAGCGTGGCACTCGGACGCCGCCGCCGTCCCCGGTGATGGCCTCACGAATATCCGGTCGAAGGTATATCTCTCCCCTAAGCTTTGGTATGTTAGAGTCAATGTGATTGAAGCTCAGGACTTGCAGATTAGCGATAAGGGTAGGTACCCAGAAGTTTTTGTTAAGGCAATGCTAGGAAACCAGATCCTGAGGACTAGGGTGTCGTCGAGTAGAAGCCCCAATCCACTCTGGAATGATGATTTGTTGTTTGTTGCGGCGGAACCCTTTGAGGAACACTTGATATTGAGTGCGGAGGATAGGGTGGGACCTGGAAAGGATGAGAGCTTGGGGAAGACTGTGATCTCACTGCAGAGTGTGGATAGGAGGCTTGACTATAAGGGTGTGAACACCAAGTGGTATAATCTTGAGAAGCATGTGGTTGTGGAGAATGGCGGTGACCAGAAGAAGAAGGAGGTCAAGTTTGCTAGCAGGATTCACTTGAGGATCTGTTTGGATGGTGGGTACCATGTTTTGGATGAGTCCACCCACTACAGCAGTGATCTGAGGCCAACGGCCAAGCAGTTGTGGAAGCCCAGCATCGGGGTTCTCGAATTGGGTATCTTGAATGCACAGGGGTTGCTACCGATGAAGACAAAGGATGGGAGGGGGACTACAGATGCTTACTGTGTTGCGAAGTATGGGCAGAAGTGGGTTAGGACCAGGACAATCATCGACAGTTTTACCCCAAAATGGAACGAGCAGTATACTTGGGAGGTTTTTGATCCTTGTACCGTGATTACTGTGGGTGTGTTTGATAATTGTCATCTTCAAGGGGAGAAAGCTGGGACTAGGGATACAAAGATTGGGAAGGTGAGGATACGCCTTTCGACCCTGGAGACAGATCGTGTTTACACACATTCTTATCCTCTGCTTGTCCTGCATTCGTCGGGGGTGAAGAAGATGGGGGAGGTTCATCTGGCAGTTCGCTTTACATGTTCTTCGTTGCTCAACATGTTGCACATATACTCTCAGCCTTTGCTGCCCAAGATGCATTACCTTCATCCCCTTTCCGTCACTCAGCTGGATAGCCTTAGGCACCAAGCTACTCAGATTGTGTCCATGAGGCTGAGCAGAGCCGAGCCTCCTCTAAGGAAAGAGGTTGTGGAGTACATGTTGGACGTTGATTCTCACATGTGGAGCATGAGGAGGAGCAAGGCTAATTTCTTTAGGATCATGGGTGTTCTGAGCGGGTTGATTGCAGTGAGCAAATGGTTTGATCAGATATGCAATTGGAAGAATCCATTGACTACCATTCTGGTTCATGTGCTGTTCCTGATATTGGTCCTGTATCCTGAGCTGATTCTGCCCACTATCTTTCTCTACATGTTTCTGATTGGTATATGGCACTTTAGGTGGCGTCCGAGGCAACCACCTCACATGGACACTCGACTGTCTCAGGCAGAAGCTGTTCATCCGGATGAACTAGATGAAGAATTTGATACCTTTCCAACCTCGCGGCCTAATGATATAGTGAGGTTGAGGTACGACCGCCTGAGGAGTGTTGCAGGAAGGATTCAGACGGTGGTTGGGGACTTGGCGACCCAGGGTGAGAGGCTGCAATCTCTGTTGAGCTGGAGGGATCCACGGGCAACTGCTCTGTTTGTGACTTTCTGCTTCATTGCAGCCATTGTTCTGTACGTTACCCCGTTCAGGGTGATGTCCATCGTCGTAGGATTTTATCTATTGAGGCATCCAAGATTCAGGCACAAGCTCCCTTCCGTCCCTCTGAACTTCTTCAGGAGGTTGCCTGCAAAGACCGATTGCATGCTATGAAAACCATCCATGGTGTGCAGGAGGCAATGGTTCTTAGCGTCTGCGTCTCTGTGCTTGTCGTTATGGCATATGTTTGGTTCATCAGTCTTTTTGGCGATGGTTGCAGGTCTCTTGCAAGCTTCCCTTTTTCTCGATCGATGGTTTCTTCTACATGATGTATAATTTTTATTCCGTACATTTCGTTATCTGCCTTGTTTAAACCTTTGGATTTCTAATGTCTCTGTTGCTTTTCATTTCTTGTTCTCATGGCAATCAGTAGTCTGGTTTCACAGATTCACTCGTTTTTAGTGTGCTGGAGAAGACAAAATGCATGTACGTTGGAGTTATTTATGCACACAGGCTCACATGCTGCTACATGCTTTATGAGTATATGCTGCCATTTTTGGGGTCATTGTGGTGAATTTCCAAAGAGTCTTTGTACAGAGATTGGGTTAACTTGGTATTTTGGTGTTGTCTCTCTATTAAATTTTCCATAAGATTCTCTCTTCAGAGTTTAGATTAAACCTGTATTTTGGATGTTGTTTATTCTAATTGCTGAATTTTCCATGATGGGTCATGCTAATCTTGTGTTTCACTTGTGTTGCAATTGGCAGTTCACCCATCTAGGGTAGTAGTGAATAAGTTCCCGTTGTGGCCTTTGCATTTGTTTGCCTTTTAGGTTTTGACCGAGTCATTTTGGAGGTATATTATAATATTATGAGGGTAGGAGGTTAGCAAACAGACATCCTAAAGGCCTGTTGTGTGATGCTGTTTATAATAGGATAGTCATGTTTGTTTGGATTAGAGTCATAGTGTGACTTTGCTTTTAATAATAAATGATAGCGCTGCATCTTTTTCTAGTGGAATTGAAATAAATATTACATGACTTTAATTTTTGTTAGGTGTCACGTGACCTTAATAGTGTTATGTTTCTGCTTAGGGATGGCAGTGGGGCGGGGCGGGGGACAAGGTCTCCACCACCGCCCCGCCTCCATCCCCCACGGGGATGGATTTTAATCTCCACCCCGCCTTCATCCCCGTTTCATGTCCTCCACCCCCCGGTTCAAGCGGGGATGAGGCAGAGAAAAGTGGCAGGGATGGGGCGGGCCGGGGATCGTGGCGGGGACGGGGAAAAGGGTACGTCCATCCCCGTTTCATCCCCTGTCCAAGCGGGACGAGGCGGGTCGGGGCCCCGCTTTCCCCCGGTCCACTGCCATCCCTATTTCTGCTTTCGTTTACTATCGTCTCTTTCAAAAATGCCTTTCTCCACGGTGCGCATTCGCATGTGCAAATCCTTTTCTTTACTATTTAAGTTAACGGGTTTCGTGGCCATTGCGTTGTTTTCTGGAATTAACAATTAAGAGTGGAGCACAAAGGGTAGAAGAAATATTAAGTGTGAGTTTATTTTGTGGGGGCAAAGTGAATGAAACATGTTTTTTTGTTTCTCATTTTATAGACCAGAAATTTCAAAGATCTTCATCTCCAATTCTTTTCAATATCCTTATATTTTTCGGGGTATTTCTTGGTGCAGTTTTGAGTGTTCTACGGTTTCGAGTTTTGTCTTCATTGTGCCGCTAGTTTGTTGTCTTTCCGTAACTAGTGTCATGTTCCTACCTCATCCGGATCTGGTTCTGCACCTGTAAGGCGTTCTAGATCCAGTTAGTTGATGAACCTGGCTCGTTTTGGTTCAAGTGTTAGCATTGGGTTCTGAGAAAATCCATATGGGTCAGTTTGCATGTCACGGAAGGGGAAGGAAGCCGCGGCACCTCTTCTGCCGAAAGAGAATGACCCCCCCCCCCCCCCCCCCCTTTCTGCTGAAAAAGGGGGTCCAGTGTTGAATCTGGGGTCCCTTTTTGCATGGAAAGAGGAACCCCAGTTTGTTTTGTCACTGTAGGCCCAGTGTAAATGCATGCCCGTCGATGCGTTTCTGCAGAAACAGCCCACTTTCCGGGTCCTATATGGCTAGTTTGAAAATGTGTGTTTGGTTGATGCCGTTCCCATCTGAATCTGAATCCCTATATCGGATCCAAAAGTGCCCATATCCAACCTAATGTCTAGGCTTAGACTGTACTGGTCGAATGAACCGCCGCTAAGTGAATAGAGTCCCTTAATCCGGTTAATTCGTTATTCCAATAGAACTAGTTTGACTAAACGGTTTAACTTGATCCAAATACAAAACGAGTTTGGATCACTGCCTATACTATCTCATCCCATTCTACTAAACCGAAATTAGCTGCAAATGGCTGGTTTCTCAGACATCTTGGTTATGTTGTTCTTGGATATGCACGGGTCGATACTCTGGTTGTGTCTTGGACAAGTTTGAATGTGGATCTGGGTTGCAACAAGTGAATCCTGGACCAGACTCATCTTTAGCACAAAAAGAAAAACAAATGGATGACATTTTGAAGTCGATCGACATCAGTTCTCATAAATTTCAATTGTAACTGCCAACGGCTTAGGGTTTTCTTTCTTCTTCTTTTTTTTTTTTTATAAATCTGAACTGTAGATGTGATCTATGAACAGACGGATTTTAACTTCCAAATAAGTTATTACAGCAACCTAAAAATCGATAGTCATAAGCTGCTGACGCCGAGTCCGCTCCTATGCTGCTAGCTACGCCCTGCTTGGTCCCCCCGCTTGATTCCTAACGAATGGACCATGCTGGATGCATCTAAATTGTGCATACAAATGATTGTAGTAGGGCAGTATTAATTTTTCAATTTTTTGGTAGCTGACGTTATAGAAGTCATCTACATGGTTTATTTAGTTGGAATAAACTTTTTGATAATCGGACATATGTGCAGGTTTCAAAAATAAATGACCTAGATTTTTCATAAATTTCAAGGTTAATGACACTATTTTTTCATCTAAAAGACACGATTTAACAGCTGATTCATAGAAAATGAATCATCTTAAACACATTTGTGGGGTCATATTTGCAAAACAAAGCTTGAAACGTTAAAGATGAACAAATTCCTTTATGAGTCACTAGAATATGAGAACTAATGTGTGAACTGTAATTTTCATGGATTTTTTTTCTTTTCTCTTGAATCTAACCGTACCAGTGTGATCTACATGCTTTATTTTTTAAGAGCCCGCTCGTGAATCATCCGATTTTGATGCATAACCGAGAATTTTTTAAGGCATTGAAATCAAAGTCTCATAATCTTCATAAATGTTCATGCATTCAAAAATCACATTTTTTTTATCTAAAATACATGATCCAATGATTAATTCCTAGCAAATTCACCATGCCAAGCACATCCACATGGTTGAATTTGCGAAAAATGTGCTGGAAATGCCCATATTTCTAATTCTCGTATTCTCTCTCTCTCTCTCTCTCTATATATATATATATATATATATATATATATATATATATATATATCTATATATATATATATATGAAAACCTACAAAATTGGCACCATGCTAAATGAAAGATGATATTGGATTTTTAGTATTTTTTTTTAAATTCTGACCCCATAGATGTGTACAACATGATTGATTTACTAGAAATTGATACTTGGACCATGCATTTTGGATGAAAAAAATGGTATTTGAAGCTTCCAAAATTTATGAAAGTTATAGGCAGTTGATTTATCAAATGCCCAAGAACAGATTAATATAAAAACAAGCATATATATCACATATGCACATTCAGAATTTAAAAAAAACACTGGAAATTCAATAGCATGTTTCATTTAGCACCGTGCCCATTTTGTAGGTTTTCATTTCTCTCTCTCTCTCTCTCTCTATATCTCTCTCTCTCTCTCTCTCTCTCTCTCTCTCTCTATATATATATATATATATATATATATATATATTGGAAAATATTGACTATACTCTAGAGTATTAGGCTCTCAAGCTAAAACTTGCGGGTGCGAGCTTCATTTGGCCAATTTGACTCTGCAAATGGTCCATTTCTTAGAAAATGCAGTTTGGATTGGGTGGTTTAATGCTATTCTTAATAGTGAATCTTTGAGGCATCATAGACTATTGAATTTTTGTAGCTTTTACAAAATCTGCTTATACAATACAATTAGATGATCTAAAACATTTTTTTACTAAGAAAACTATATATTCATAGGGCTTAGTTTACAAAAAAACCCAAGAAAATGTTTACTGATTGGGTGGTTTCTACCAGAGATACAGTAAACTCGAGGCTGGGGAATATTTTCCATATAACAATATAATAGGGGCATATATTTAGCCTATTGTACCTATTATCTAGTTGGAATCTCAAAATGCATGCCATTTTGACTGAATCAAACCTAATAGATGTTCAGCATGGTCGATTTAGTGGAAGTTGATTCTTAGATCACGTTTTTTAGACGAAATTACATAGTATCTTGTGTTAAAAAAATCGGTGCATAATTTATAACAGTTGTTTTTTGCATCACTGGAGAAATCTGCAGACAGGTCAAGTTCTGACTAATAAAAAGCAGGTTCCCACTAAAAAGACACGCAGATTACATTTGCAAAGTTAGATTTAATCAAAAAATAAAACAAAGACTTTTGCTAGGTCGATTGTAGGTTAACTATTGAGCTGGAAATCTCAGGTTCAAGCTTTATCAACTCAATCTGACCATATCGAAGTGTGCTCAGCATGGTTTGTTTGATAAGGATCAAACCTTGGATTGGTTATTTTGATCTAAAAATACAATTTTTGAGTTGCGGAATTTTAATGCATTATGGGGACATTGATTTTTGAAGTATTTTAAAAACCTACTTACATGCCACAATCACATGATCTAAAACCCATTTTCTACTAAACAAAACTTGTAAGTTGTAAATCACCTCGGCAATATCTCATCTACAAATAAAAACTAAAAAAATATGAAAAAAGTTATTTATACTCTTAGTTTTTTTTTTGAAAGGCAAGCCGGGGTTAGGCGGACCCCTACCAGAACAACAGCCGCCCCATGTGGCAGAGGGATTCAATCAAGGGCCTTCAGCTTGACACAGGACCCTGCTTCCCACATGGGATACCACCTTGGTTATTTATACTCATAGCACCGTGTGTGTTTCTTTAGGTCCCATTTTTGTTAGGCCCCAAGTTAGGTCCCATCAAAAACATGAGTGCATGTAATTTTTGCTTGATATAAACTAATGGATGTGTTTTATCATATTCTACTTAGCATATAACATGTATTCAATTAGGTATTTTTTCATACACGTGCTTTTTTAGAAGGGTGAAATCAATGGCCCATATTGTGTTAAAAGTTGATAAAAAAATCTGACTTTTTTAGTAAATTGATTCGACCCGATTCGACAAAAAACGACAAGTGTGAAGACATTTACGTGTTCAGATTCGACAAAAAATGCTTATAACCACGTTTTTTGTTAGGACTTAACTTGGGACCTAACAAAAACGGTACCTCACTAGAACTATATATATATATATATATATATATATATATATATATATATATATATATATATATATATATATATATATATATAGAGAGAGAGAGAGAGAGAGAGAGAGAGAGAGAGAGAGAGAGAGAGAGAGAGGAAAGAAGATCAACATTAATATTCATGAAGATCAACAAAATGTTGAACCCATGAACCGAACAAAGTAGAAACAAAACTAAAATATAGAAAAAACAAAGCTAAAGAAAAAGAATGAGTGAACGCCGTTCAGATGAGAGAGAGAGAGAGAAGGGTATGGGTTCTGAAAGGCATTCTAAAAAATTGGCTCAATTATCGAGTTTGGGGAAGACAAAATTTAAAGGTGGTGGTTGGAAGACCTTATCAAGTTATCATGTGCCGTCCGTGACCAGAAATCTTTTTGTATTATGTCCACAATTTAAACTGTTTGCACTATTCCTGCAAAAGAAAATGAGTGATGGCTTCTGGGAATAGAAGAACAGTGACCCCCGTGACTTCTTTACATAAGTCGTAAATGCAAGCATATCCTGCATTCAACAGTGGAAGTTCTTTAAAAAAAAAAAGATAACAGGAAGTTCAAAGCATCTTGCATGGGTTTTATTTTATTTTTTTGGTGCCCTATATTATTTAACCATATGTAGATTATTAGGCTGAAATCTCTGGGATACACCAGCAAGGCTGGCAGGATTTGGTATCTCTTGAATGTGACATTTCTGAATCATCAAGGTGATCCAGTAGGCCCACTAGGATCAGAATGGGGTATCTTGCTCTTACCATGTTTGAAGAAACTACTACTGTAGAAGTGGGTGAGCACAACCAAACTGAAATTGATCTAAATTGGATTCTCAGCCTATCTGATGTTCTTGAACGGCAGAAACAAATTGGCACCATATGCACCGTGACCAAATACTTGACATCACTCTAGCTATGTCAGTGAATCAGATTTTATCTGATATCCAACCAAATTGGATTCAGATTAGTTGCATTTGTTAAGACAAAATCATATCCGACTACAATCGGATGCAGATATGATTTTAACTTTTTGCTACCAGATCTGGTGAATACCCGAATCCGTTTACATGTAAAAGAACGGATCTGGTATGAGTTTTGACCATCCAAATCCGTTTAGTCGAAGATGCTATTAGATTGGCCACATCTTATGTGAATCTGAACCGTTTACATCCCTACATTACTCTTAGTAGTCTTTTGCTAGAAGTAGTCCATGACATGCTGAAATTTCATTTACATGACTGAATCAGACACTACAACAAAAGATAGAAACTACGGCAGTTTGTACAACGGGCAATTTGAAAAATTGCCATTGTTGATCGAATAGAGGCAATTTGGCAGAAGCTACTATAGGTAGCCTACAGCAGCAGTTCTAAACTGCCAGTTAAATCTATGCTTTATCTACAAGGACAGTTTTAGACTGCGCTATAGCTATGGTTTTCTTGTTTAGTATTTTTCGCACCCAAAAGTTATTAAAAGCACACCTCAAGGCACACTTTCAAACCCTACGAGGCACACCTCACATCATGGTGAGGCACACCTCATAGCTGAGGAGTGCACCTTATTTGGGTCAAATAGGGGTCAAAGCCCCCATTTGACCCCCAAAAGGGTGGAGGCCCAACTGATTAGGGCACTCTCCTTCTCGTCTCTTACTCTCCCTCTCGCCATCTCTCTCTTTTCTCTCTCGGCCTCCCTATAACACCCCAAAATTTTAAGTAAAAAATACATGATTTTTTCGTAAGGCCTTGTCTATAGTATTGCTCCAATCGAACTAAGTATTAGGGGGCCCACTTGTGTGCAAGCATTAAGTGTATATTAACCCATTAGAACTAAGTTTGAAAAGCAAACAACCAAGGACAAGAACTCTTTATCAAAAACAAAAACACAATGAAAAATATTCAATTTAGTTTTGGTTAAAATTTTGTGAGTTACTGGCATTACAATTCAGCATGGGACTGAATACAATTTCTGTTTGCACTTGGGTTCAGGTCCATACCGTGAATCGGTTCCAAGTCAAGAATCTGAATATGAGATATAAAAGAAATATACAATTCATGAATCAATTTAAAATCATTCATCAATGAACTGAATTGTTTTTAAACAATTGTCATACAAATTGACAAGTCTTTTAATTTAAGACTAATCCTAAATTTATATATTTTATTCTTGGCACTACCCTGCATCATCCCGCTATCACCCCAGCTAATTACTCATTACTTGTATGTTGGTGTATATAGGGGTTAGACTCATCAAATCTCAGTAGAAACACAATAACAATGCATATGTGAGCATAAATATGTATACATGAAACATGCTTCTTGTCGAAACATATGCAATGAAACACTATATCATAATGCATTCAATTGGACAACAATATTAGTTAAATCTAGATAGCATATTTCAAAACATGACACAACCATGATTATGCATCTAAATTATTAAGGCATGTTTTCAACACAAGTTATCACAAAATAAATGTGTTCAAGTGTAAGGCTTTTGTTTATCTTTTTATCACTTATGTGGACACGCACAAGATAAGTTGTTGAATCAGAGGAGACCACCTGAGCATTTATTATGTTATGTATTTTAATTTTTTGAGTGACTTATTGAAACAAATCCACTGAGAGTAGTCCGTGATCGAGAAAGAACTCACTAGTGGTTGAGATTCCGTGGATGCATCCTAAACTTATGTAGAAGACATGAACCTACCGCCTAGGATATATTGATAGTCCAGCTTCCTAACTCCGAGGACTGGAGACCAAATGAGACGTGTTGCTCTAAAAAAAAATATAACAGTCCAATAGAGTTTTGTATCACCTATCCTCTCCAAGGTAAGCTTGATCTAAATGAGTTATTGGGTGTTCTGATTAAAAATAAGGTTTATTTCATTTCATCATATTCAGAAGAATATCAGATAAAATCCAAGTCATTGACATCCCTAATCCAAAGCAATCTTTTCATATACTGATCTTTTCCCACCCTCTCTATCAACTTGAAAGAAAAGTTGACTGGTTATTAGACTCACTGCCAGAAAGGCACTCAGGTAATGATATGAGCATGTGTTGTTGTTGCTGTTACTGTATTTTTTACATGAAACACATTCATACAAGCTTTTCATAACATTTGATAAGGCTCCTAAAAAGAATTGTTGCAATTTTTTTTTTTAAATGAAGAAAAAAATATGTTCATACAGAGCTTGTGGGCTCTGTCCGCGCAACCAACACTCCCTAACTGTTCATACAGAGCATCAACAATTCTGAAAGTTTTTGTGGGATCCATCTTAATTGTAAGGAACAGGCATCCAAGTCACCTCTGATGGTAATGCATCAAGGGTACCTCTGACCTCATCCACACATACTTTTGGGGTCAAAAGCAAGTTCAGTAAGTGCTATTTGTGATTTGATTGTTTTGGGTACTAATAGGGTCTTGGGGGTCGTAAAGTAAAAGGAACTGGTCTGTTTCACCTGTCAGTGGACGGTACTTTAGAGTTACCATTGTGAAGCTTTGAAAAGCATAGGCTGCTCTAAATCCTAAGGAGCAATAGGCCTGAAACTGTGAAGGCTGCATCACACCTGAAGGTAAGGCATGAAGGATGAAGGCATGCCTACAGGCGTAGCTTACCCCAATAAGGCAAAGGGCAAGCTACCAACCAAAATAGATACATAGCTCATACTAACACCACAAAGTATACTACTTTGTTTCTGGTGGGAATGAACAACCATTCTTGTCAGTATCATTGATAGGAAACGATCTGATTTGGTTTATTTTTTAATTTTTTTTTAAAAGGGTTTACAATATTTTTAATGTTTTTATTATCATTTTAATATTTTACTGATACGTGTCTTCGGATGATTAAAAATTGAGAGAAGATCAGGTCAGAGTTACGTGTGAAAGGTGTTATCGTGAGCGGCAACTTGGATGCCAAAATGGAGGGCATCATTCAAACAGGGAATAAGGCTCATTGTAAGCTATTCATTTTAAACCATTCAGATGTGTAGTCCATCCGAAACAGGAACGACATCAGGAAAAAGGTAGGGTCCATCTAAGTGATGGGCATCTCATTCGCACAGGTTTAGATGTCGTTCATCTTGAGATCAACGGCATCTGAAAGAGCTCTGATGATACTACTGTCAAAGCACACTCTGACCTGATCCCATCTCTAAAAAATTGGCTGATTCAGTTGAGAATCTGAATTGGCGGATTCCTTGAATTGTTTTGAAAATCGATACAAGTTTGGGACATGGACTAAACATTTACGTGCAAGCGTGTGTGTATATATATATATATATATATATATATATATATATATATATATATATATATATATATATATATATATATATATAGATAGATAGATAGAGAGAGAGAGAGAGAGAGATATGCTCACACGGTAGGTGCTAAATGGGTTTTTTAGTTTTTTTTTATTTATAAATTCTGAATACAAATGTGATCTATTTTCTTGATTTTATAAGGATCAGCTCTTGAAGCGTTCAATTCTAACACATGGGTGGGTTTTTATAAGGTTCAAAAAATCACCAAAATCTTTGTAAAACTTTGAGGCTCCAAATATCATTTTTTCATTAACATGATCCAGGTGTGGATTCCTCATAAATCGACCATGCCTAACACATTTATGGGGTTGGAACTGCAAAAAAACACTGAAAGGGCAGAACATTTAGCACATATCATTTAGCACAAAAAATAGGGCAGACTACTTGCCTTGGTTCTTTTCTACTATATTTGTTCATTTATGATTTTCATTATTGAGTCTTAAATTAGAAGTGTATTAGATGTTTGTCTGCTTGTTTGAAGTTAATTGATCTGTTCTTTATTTTTTGTAAGGCTTCTTATTGTTGTGCTTTCATAAAATGTGTTGAAAATTGTTGTACACAATGGCGTAGCTAGGATTCATGTGAGGGGGGAGGGGGGGGCAAACAGAGGTGTAGCAAAAAAAAGATATTTGGTGTGATAGTCGGGGGCAGCGCCCCCAAAAAACTTTTTTTTGAGATAAAATAAAAAATGTCTGCAATTATTAATAAAAATCTATTTCATATGGACAAATCAAACTATTTGCTACAGTCAGGGCTGGGCTAGGCTAGGACTGGGCTACAAAAATGGATAAAAAACTATTTCATATGGAATCAGGGCTGGGCTAGGACTGGGCTTTAAAAAAAAAAATTAACTGTTTCGGGAGGCAGGACTGGGCTACAGCCCCCCCCCCCCCCCCCCAGCTACGCCTCTGGTTGTACATAGGGTTGAATCTCCTTTAGTTATAAATTGATTACTTTTGACATGAAGATTGGGGTTTAAAACAAATCTGCTTGATTATTTTTTTGATTGCTACTGGATGGGTCATATGCATGAGAGTTTTTTTTGACATGTTTCTGTTATAAAGTTCTCAAATTTTGATTTCTGCATTGTCATGAGAATTGGTTTTCTGTTTTTGTGGTATAAATGTCAATTGAAATTTGTTAGGCCCCAAATGGCATGATCCAATTTAATGTTTCATTTGCCTTTTGGTTTTGCCAGTATTTAGTTAGAGAGGAATTACCATGTAATTCTAAGAAATGAATGGATTTTAACTATTTCATGCTAACATAATATGGAATTCCCATGTCATCTTTATAGATGGATTATTTAGGACATCATGGTTATAAGATGAAAGGTAATGCTAGCTCATCTTGGGTCTTAATGGGATTGGATTGAGCCTAGATCTTAGCTTTTCAAGACCAAACTAGATGTGTTCTTAATAAGCTTGGCTTTGGCCTAGGTCTCATTAGATTTTAGGCAGCAATTGCAGCCCAATTGAATTGGGGATGGCAATGGATTGGTTTTGGTTCAAATTTTTTGGCAACTGACTAACTCTATATTTATCTGATTTCATATCACATTTCATATCCAAAACCAAGTTTGATTAACATCAAGTGCATATAATAGTGCATGCACCTGTATGTGTCGAGGTGTGCTCTATATGTCTATGGGTGCATCTATTTTTCTCTCTTAGTTGCAACTACATATCAAGAAAGGGATTGGAAGCTTTTTGTGAGTGCTTGAAACATGGCATAATTGATTTAGGGTTGACTATTCATGTAATGTTGTGATTGGTCAATGTTGTTTATTATAATTTTCTCTACCTAGGATCTGGCTTATGGTTTGAATTTTTTTTAATGATCTCATTGTTTCAATTTTTTAGCACTATAGTACTATATAATTATAATATAAACAACTCTATCTTAGCTTTACTGCAACCAGTTAATTTTAAGTTAGTATTTGTTTCATAGCTTTATTTAGCATGCAATATCAGCTAATCTCTAACTTTTTGATAAAGTTTTTTACATGATTGTTATAACCTTAGCAATTCTTTATTTTTTTAGGATGGGAAAGTTGGGGTTAGGCATACCCTTGCCAGTTTCAAGCATACTTTATAAATCAAAAACTTTTATCATGAGGAAATCAACCTCCCTTGGCAGAACAGTCGATGCATCTCCATGTCCTGCCATGCTGGAGAGCATTGTAAATAGGTGTGGCTGTGTAAGACAACACACTACTAGGCAATTTGTCTTGCCTTGTGCTTGATTGTGTAAAGCTTGTTTGTGTTTGCTTTGAGCTTGTATATTAGCCCCGGGCTAGACAAAACCCCTCTTAAGACTTGTAATAGTATAGTGAATTTAGTGGAAGACTCATCACACACACACACTACACAAGTGACACCACAAACCCGAGCTCCAAGAGGTAAGTAGCTTAGGCAAATAGCTCAAGAACATCAATCCTCTGCGCGTTTGATTTTTGAGGACCTAACTCAAAGTCAATTGCCTTCAAATATGGATCCTAAATCTAAGGTAATTCTTGAGTTAATAATTGTGGTGACAAACCAACTGAAAGATTGGACAAAAGAGAAATTGTAGCACTAAAGTCTTTTATTTTCAAATAATCCAAGGGAAAAATACATTCTCCCTAAAAATTAGGGCATCAATATGTATTAAACATTAACTCAATCATCCAAGAGAGATCTGAGATCCATTCTACATGTCAGGATCCAAGATCCACACATAATGCTATGTTTTAAGTTGTAACATGATGTTATGTGTTTTAAGTTGTAAAATTCTTAAACCTTTTTACCATTTTTTTTTAATATTGTTGTAACCCCTAATATGAGCATATTTGTTCAATGTAAAGTAAGGAGTTATAAAAATAAGAGGGCATGACTTTCTAGGTGTCTAGTCTCTATTCTTTTGAAGAAAAGGAAAGGTCAAAAAAATTTACAACTTAAAGCACCTAACATCATGTGTGAATTTTGAACTTAAAACATAACATTACATGTGTCCAAGATCTATTCCACACGTCTTAAAACCCTCCCTCAAGTTCAACATGGTTTTGAACCATACTCAACTTGCCCTTAAAAAACCAAAACCTCTTCTTAGTGAGTTTTATTATAAAGAGATTCACTACTTGATCATTGGCACTAATGTACCTAACTTCTAACTCAAGGTATGCTATCCTTTGCATAATAAAATTTTGATCAAGCTCAATGTGTTTTTTCCTTTCATGCTAAATAGGATTTTATACAATTTTGATTGCACTCTTGTTGATACAATAGAGAATTGATTTGGAACACTTCTCAAAGCTCACTTAATAGATGTCGTATCCATGGGCCTAATGGAATTCTTGGCATCTGAATTATATCTAGGATTGTCCTTAAACCATTCATTTGTCTTGATGTGACCCTTCTTTTTTATAAATGAAATAGGTAAGAACATTTTGATTTTCAACCTTAAAAGATTGAGCAATAGAGGGAAGAGAAATAATGCCTTTTCCTCTTCTACCTCAATCATAGGTATCACTGCATCTCATATTGAAGTAGTTTCACCTTGAGTTCATCAAAAGTAAGTTCGAGCTGACACATAAGAGTAGTGGTTAAAATATAGAACTCAACACCCAATCCATTCAGAGTATGCTATACTTTATCTTTATCAGACACTTCATGCCGGATCATAGTGAGCTAATATGTAATATTATTGGTCTTGTTGATGTACTTCTTAGTGCACTTTTCTTTAGATTTTGGAACTCTCTCTTAAAAAACAATACTCTTGACTCAAAAGTCTGAGAGTATGTGAGTGCAAGTCAGTTCCACAACTGACTAGTTGTGCAATCATCTTAAACACCAATCGATACTTCATGTGATAGGGCAGAGGTAATGTATGCTACCAAGGCTTGGTCGTGCCACATCCAAGACACACATAGTCAGGATTCCTGACTACCAAAGAAGTTATCACTACTTTGTCATCTTTTTGTTCATGGATAATGAGTTTGGAGGTGATATAAATTGATCCATCTAGATGTCCTGTAAGATCCTAACTTCGAATAAGTATAATTTATCTTTTCCAAAAAGGATAATTAGAGTTAGAAAGCTTTTTGAAAACTAATTGGGGAAGAAAGTTGAAAGATAAGATTGAATTTTGTTTGTGATCAATCTATTAAATGTTAATCTTAATGCAAAGAGAAAGATATAAAAAAAGGAAGCATATTCAAAAGGAAAAGGAAATGAATGCTTTGATTTCTCAAGATTAGTAATTTTTTGAAGGTAGGATGAAAATTAACTCTGCAATATAAAAAATTGTTTTTGCAGGTTGATTCTTTTTAGCCGATTTGATAGAAGGTGTCAAAATCTGATATTTGATCTTAATATCATGTTTTTTAATAAATACAATAACTCAAAATTTGCTTGGTTTTGACTAGGAAACATTTTTCAATGTGGGATGTGATCTATGTGAATCTCATGCATTTCGGTGGACCTAGATTAGGTTTATGAGTTTAGGTAGGCTAGGTTCAGGGTCAAGTCAAAGGGTTAATTTGAGTAATAGGGTAGGCTTATTCTAATAGGATTTGGTAAAAAATCTGGTATGCCCAATTGGTGTGACAGTAAAAATCTCAAAAATTAAGGAATGATTCTAGATACTTTATAAAATCAATGTTCCAAATCTTAGGGTCAAGCGATTTATATTTTGGGAATTAAAAATCAGAGAAGTTATAGGTCGAGATTGATTTTTTTGTAGGCCGAACTGGGTTTGGGTAAAATAAACATAGATTATAAAATAAATATCTTCATACAGAGATATGATAAAATCTTGATTTTTTGAGGGTCTAATATAAATATTTTAAGGGTGTTTGGGTCCAAGTTTCAAGTCTAAATGACTAACGATTTTGGCTGGGCAGCTTTTACAAGTCTGACAAAAATTTTGTTTTTTCACTAAACATATTATAGACAAGTTGTGGTTTAGGAGAGGTTAAAGCTTTAGAGGGGCTTAGAGAAAGGGTTCCAATGATTTACACATTTCAGGAAAAATATCCTAAGGTTGGGAAAGTATCTGATCTGTCTAGAGTTGGCTAAGGTTCCTCGCACATAACTGGGTTGGGTTAAGCACTCCATTTTGTTGATGCAGTACACCGAACACTAAATAAAAATGATCCTACTTGAGAAGGATGAACAAGTCTAGAAATAGAGACTTACAATGATAAGGAAGGAGAGAGAGTCAAGAGATAGAGACTCACTGAGGTAAGGAAGGAGAGAGAGAGAGAGAGAGAGAGAGAGAGAGAGAGAGAGAGAGATGTTAAGTAGAGAGAGGAGAAAAGAGAGAAGATTTTAGGAGAGATATTTATTTTCAGTTTCATGATATCATACATACAAAACTAGTCACTTTTATAGGCCAAAGAAGATAACATAAAGGCATTACATAAATCAAAGTACAATAAAAACAACAATACCTACATAGGTACTATTTAATTTCCAACTTAGGTAATACTTTCCCAATTCACTTAAGAGGGCCTAATACACAAAAGCCACTTGGGCTTCCAAAGTTCATTGAGAGAGCCGCAGGGTCTACACATTTTTCTTGGAAGGGCTTAATAGCCCTTGGGTGACACCAACTAGGTGGAAACCACACGTCTCCTATGAAGGCTTCTAGAGGGGATGCCCCAAGTGGGTCCCACTTGCATGCATTAAATGAGGGGCGCCCAAGGGCGAATCTCACTTTAGCTGATGTGGCAACCGCATGACTGACTGATGTGGCATCTCCTAGGCATGGGTCCAATGTGGCTGAAGTGACTTGCATTATCTGGAGCTTGGATAATAGGTTCGAATCGATCTGACTTATATTGGTTTGCATGATTTGGACCCTTTGAGTTGGATCAAGCTAACCTTGGACTTGGGATGCATCAATCTAAAAGGTAAAAAACATTTGCAAACTAGGTGTTATGTTTTTATAGTAAATTTAGATTTTACTACACATAAGAAAATATTTTCAGAAATCAAGAAGGTGGGATATTGGGTTTTCAAAAAATAGATATTGAGTTTTCAAGATACATAGATGATTTAGAAAACAAGGAATAAAGATAGATAGAGGAAAGAAAGATGTGCAAATCTGATTTAGAGACCAAGAAATAGCTTTAGATTGGAGAGGAAGATCTTGAAGGACACTGGTAGCTGAATGAGTCCCTCAACCTACTCTGATACCATGTAAAAAGGCATCAGTATGTATTAAACTCTAATTCAATTATCCAAGAGAGAAAGAAGATGGAAACTTTTCTTCAAAAGAATAGAAGTGCACCTTGAAATTTATGCCCTTTTTATTCTCCTCTTTAGGGTTACACCAATATTACAGAAAAGGGTTAAAAAAGATCAAAAAATTTACAACTTAAAACACATAACATCTAATCTTGGATCCTAATGATCCAAGATCCATTGCACGTCTTAACAACACCCTCCAATCTATATTGGTGTGATTACGATTGGTAAAACCAATGTTGTCAATATTGGTATCGGCCCTGAATAGTTTGGCCAACCGATACCATTACTCAAGTGAATCGGCCAAAAAATAATAAAAAAATATTACATGTCAATCAAAATGTAACACATGTTAAAACCATTACGACAATATAAAAAAAGTAATTTTTAGTATTTTTTGAATTTATTAAAAAATAACCGATTCAGGGGTGAACCGTATCCATTTTCCGCTGATACGATGTATCGGCCAATAAGCACCGATCCTGACAACACTGTAAAACCCTTGAGGTCCTCCCCAGCCCACCCACCGGGGAGTACAACCCTTTCCATTGCACGTTACCATTGTCATGAGTTGTGGCTTTTGCCTGGCAAAGAAAGTCCAAAATAGCCAGCAAAACTAAACATTGCACTCGTCCACCCAAATTGGGTGGGTATAAACTATACAATTAGTTGATTCATTCTATAGCATAAAGAGGCCTTGATTCTGTAATCTTCTAAATTATTTCTTACGTTTATCACTGGGAAGCAGATCAAACCGATCACTGAATGAGACCCCAACCGATATGGTTTACATAGTCCATTAAAAATCACGTATACTTCAGATAATGTCAGTTGGCCTGTTATATGGATTGACAATGTATTCAAACATTAACAGGAATAGATCTCGACATCTTAAAGCATGCGGACTAGGAACAAGATAGATCATGCCATTGAGATCCTATTTGGTCGAGGTGCTTTGAAATAGGTGGACGGTCAAAGTAAACCACGTGAAAGTTTTTTCATGGGACCAAAGCCTTGCGGGACAAGAAGTCACTTAAAAGGTAGCAATCCCTTCGAAGTGACTTCTCCTGCCAGAGGTGTTTGGCAAGATTTTCCCATGGAAAAACATTCACCGGGTTTTCAATGTCCATCTTGAAATGGTAGCAGATTTCATAAAACATAGCATTGCTGTGTGAAAGCTAGACGCCCCAAAGACAACTCTCATGGGGTGTTAGTTTCCAAGCCCCCTTTCCCATGAAATGGGCCTAAAATAAACAGTCCCGAGGGAGGGGGAACTGGGTTTTGACAGAAACACGCTCTTCCCTCATTTAGTTAGCAGGCGCCCTGACACCTAATTCTCACAGAGGTGTTTGATGAGAAAGAGGCTCTCTTCACAAGTTCCATAGGAAGTGGGGTGAAGCAAACGCCCCCAAAGTTCCTACAGGCTACAGATTTGGAAGTAGACCACATTCACATAAAAGTTTGGCGAACCATAACAATTTTCCCGTAGGAGAGTAATTCACACGTCGTGAGCTTCCTTAACAGGGCGAGAAAACATGGCCAGAATAAGATGGAAATTTCAGAGCTAGTTGCTGTCCACCTTTGATAGAAAGCCCTCACTTGAGATTTCTTTCCAGTGAACAGCTAATGCTAAAGACTAGACAATTGAAAAAGCAAATTAGGGCATATCTCAATCAAAGAAAAAACCGATATAAAGAAGAAACCGTCACATACCGATCACCCAAATATAGATTCTGACAGAAATGAAAAAATACCAAAATTATGTAGGAATAAAAAAGCAGCAGAAACATCCCAAACAAAACTCAATACTTCCAGGAACAAGTTAGATTATGGGCGGGCCTCAACCCATACCTAACCTATGTAAAAAAGCTATTGGTTCCCCTTTCTTGATGCAATCTAACTAGAGAAAAATTTAAGGACAACTAGGAGGCTTCGCCTTTGACTAATCAACAGCCTGGAGAGATGCGGCAACATCTTCAGCAGTGAATTTGCCTTTGCCTTTCTCGGTGGCCCTGCCTTTCCCCTTCCGCTCCAACAAGGCCTTTCTATCCTTGTCCAACTTCAGCTTGGTCACCATCACCTTTGAAGGATTAACACCAACATTCACAGTTGTTCCTACGTTTGCATAAGTGGGATTTTAGTTGATTACCAAAAAATAAATAAGAAAAAAAAAACCCACTAATAACCAGCCACATTCTTAATAGAGTTGGTGCTACAAAGGTCTCCCTCTAACCAGAAGAGAAACTAAAGCTGACCATACAAATTTCTTTTACTGGTTCTGTCCATTTTATGATACTTTCATTGTGGTCAATAGCCAGCTTGCGATGATCATCCTACCCTGCCAGTGCAAATTGCTTTTAAGAACAAAGCAGCCAGCCCTAGGGCCACCTATTGTATTATTACAAGGCCTATTATGAGAAATTGTGATTTACGAATATCAACTATCAAGGACTATTAGCTGTAGTCTGCAGCTGCCAGCTACCAAGGATAAGTTTTAACCGAAAGAATCACTTTATTTTAGGCCAAATGAAGGATGATAAGTTTTCAAAATGCATATCACGGTCGTGGTTCAGGAATGCTAGAATCCCCACAAACGTCTTGTCATCAGTTTAAATTACATCCAATGGATGTTCAGCACGGGACAGAACACAGCCTGAGATGTTGAATTTAATGGAATGCAAGAGTCGCAATCAAAGGGATGTGACTCTAGCATTCAGAACGCTTGTCACTGTTGTCCGAGAGCCAAATCTCTCCATCTCAAACGCACCCACAAAGAACAAAATGAAATGAGAACTCGACACTGACATCTGCAAATGGGAACAGAGACCAAGAACAACAATTTTGTTAGGTTTGGATATAGTCAAGTGTCACAGAGCATAATGGTCAAAAGATTTTAGAGAGGCAGCTAAGTGAAAGCTATGAATTGGTTCCCCCAAAGCAACCTGAGTTTGGGATAAAGTCACTCATGGAAGATTCAAGGAGCATAAAGAAGTCCACAAGCAAAATGATATGAAATATAAAGCTTCTAGTTGGGCCAGACATTGAGAATTTAGATTGGATTGGGTTGAACTCCTGCAATGGTTGTTTTGGAGCAAAACATCGGGGAGGCATTGGAGTTCAACCCGTTAAAGCCTTCTTTTGTATTTTTACTGAAAACCAGAATCAGCAAATATCATCTAGACCTTACAAGAATTACTTGCATATGGGAAATTATGGTCATTGACCTTACAAGAATTACTTGCATCTAGAAAGATTGAGCTGATTTAAGGACTATAGTAGGAGAAAGCATTTAACAGAATTTACTAGAAATCCTAATAAAAACTAAATGAAATGAAAAACAAACACGAATGCAGGACCTAGAGAACATACCGTTAACCTTTTCCCTCGTAATGCGCTCAATGTGAATAACCCACTTCCTTCTGTAAACCTGCACAATTTTACCTTCTCTTCCTTTGAATGTACCTCTGACAACCTGCACCTCATCATCTTTTCGGACTGGAACAGAACGAACCTGAAAGGAAACACAAAAGCACAAATAACTATCATTCACGAATATTTGAGGACTTTAAGGAGCAGCCATCACATTTTCTGTTCAATAGTGGTAGTCATTTGTTATAGTGAAGAACACTGACTGCTCCATGCATATGGGTCAATTTGGAATAACAGGTCACCTTGAGTATTGAGTTTTCAAGATAGAAGAATGGCTTGAAGCAATGTCACATGGACACAGCTAAAGGACATAGGGACATGCTATTCTTGTATAGCTTTCCATTAAGATTAGTACCTAAAAGGGGGCATGACATGGGAGCTATGTCACAGGGATTCGGCTAGCAGGGTGCCGCACCGGCATCGACGCGGGTGCAGCACCAGGTGCGATCAACCCAACCCTGGGTGCGTTGACGGCACCCAGGGTCATTTCGGTCCATTTTTTGGATTTTTTTTAAAAAAAATGCCCTATGAAATGGGATGCGGAATTTTAAAAAAATCTTGGGGGGGGGGGGCTGCCCCCCTATAACCCCCGGCAGGGGCGGCCCCCCCTGGACCCCCGCCCGCTGACCACACAGCGGGACCCGTGCCGGACACCCGGACCCCCTTCTCTCTCTCTCTCTCTCTCTATATATATATATATATATATATAGAGAGAGAGAGAGAGAGAGAGTTTTTATTTTTTACATTTTTGCCCCTGCCGCACCCCCGCACCCAAGGTTTTTGAAAGTGCCGCACCCCCGCCCCCACACCCATGTGACATAGCATGTGCGCAAATTGTAGCACCCCTAACACAGGTTTGGATTTTTGAAAAGACCTATTAAACTTGGCATTGAATGGGCGAGCAGTTTACAAGAAGACAATTGGCTTAGGATATAGCTGTTGCCTAGTCTCTTAGAAACAGTTTTTGTTGTTTGTTTTTGCTGATTTTTTTGTATGATTTGTTGGTAGCAGACGATGCCCCACCAGTTAAGTTATTTGATTAGTATCAATCATGCCCCTGCAGCAGATGGCCCTACAAAGTGAGGAGTTTGAGGTTCATCTTGTAGATGCTGAAGATTGCAGACATGTTCTTCTCGTATTTGTATTTTCTGCCCATTTAAGACCCTAAACTCAAACTAATTCCAAAGGATCTTGCATACTCAACCAAATTAATCAAGCTATGGTCATCAACAGGTGATACAGGTGTTAAAAAAGTGACAGGATTTGCACTGTCATCCATTTGAGGCCTAAGAAAATTGTGATGGTCTTCGACAACAGAAGATACCACTACCATATTTTCAACAAAGTCAGAGGCAAAATATTGAGAGAGAAATCGTATCCTACATTATATTTGTTCCGAAGGTCAGGTGACAAAGGTGCACTCATGAGAATGCGTCTGACACTTGAAGGTGCAGAAAAGTGTGCCTTTCGGCACTTCCTTCTTGAGCTTGTGACTCCTGCAGACCCATATAGAAAAGTGTGAGCATTCTATAACATAACAAGAAAGAGGCTAACATAGCGAGTAGCATAAACAATAACTAGAAACTCACTTGGGTTATACTTCATCTTGGATTCCCTACTCTAAGGCCCTGTAAAAAATGTTGTTGTTATAGCTCAATGCAATATAAAAACAAAATATATTGAGCAAAATTTTCCACGATAATGTAATAAATCCAGAAAAGAAAAATGAAAGACACCAAAAAGTCATTAACACTCCAGAAAAATTTTCAGAATGAATAAATACACTAAGTCAAAATACTGCCTCCATAGCAGTCCATGAAATGAGGAATCAGAACCCTACAAGAATGCTATCCACAAATAAGATGTGGTGAAAGTGGACCTACTATTGGAGGGCATTCCTCACTTCCATGCAGTTTTTTGTTCCTTTCAAGATCATCAGTAAAAAAAATTCCAATTTATGATTTTTGACAAGACATGACAGTACCAATTTATACTCAATACTTGAGCAACAAGACCAAGTTCACATAATTATATCAATTTACGTGTGGTGCTTGAGCAATAAAACCAAGAATTCATAATGATGACAACTTATATGTGGCAGTGGCACTTTGAGCATTAAACCAACAATTTTAATCAAAATGAATGGGAGAAGATAACCCAAGATAACTGATACACCAAGAATACTATCAAGTAATATGAAAAAGAAAAGGAATAATTACTAGCATTGCATATTACACAACAATCAAGATGTTTTTCATAGCAAAGATTTAGTCATTCAAAACATGAACATGGTAACTAGGGTTTTAAGTCACAAGTAACAAGGCGCCAAGAGACTTTGGATAGACAAGGGCAGGATCACTAGAGGCGCACACAAAGGAGTTTGTGCGCTGGCCAACATAAAGAACTAAAATACAAATTGTTTTCCACAAAAAAACTCCAAAGTGCAGTACTCTAGACGGTCCAGGCTAGGCCAATACACCGGAATCACCTAAACAATCAAACTTACGAGACAGATTGACAGAAAATTTCAGCGAAAAAAACATTTTAAAAAACAAAAAACACCACGATCGAATCTAAAACATTGCATTGAACAAAAAGCCCACAAATAGATTGAAGTTCATAATGCCCTGTATATTGCTATTTAGAGTTTAGGATTCACAAGATAGGGTTTATGCCAGATTGTAATGACTAAAAGGGATGACAACCCAAATGAAAACCATAAACGAAAAGGACTCCGCGCACACATTTTCAGAGCAAATGTCTCACATATCATATAACAAGACAACAAACAAAACAAAATCCAACATGCAACTCACAGAAACAACAGGAGAGAAAGATCAAAAGAAGATGAAAGCATGCAAGCCTTCAGCAGCAGCAGAAGAGTAAGAATACGCACCTCTCTCGCTCTCTAGCAAATGAAAATAGGGCGCCTCTTTTGTACGCCCTAAACATCTTAAAAAGTTTGCCCTAATGGCATCTGTGAAAGTCACCTTGATTTTGTGAGATATTACGAAATTTGCCAATCAGTTTAGCGGGTCGGATCTGAATTCCTATGGATCCGAAACAGAGCCACTTGGACTGGATATGGGCTCGTGTGGGATGCAAACAGGCCGGGTTACCAACTCCAAACTAGTCAGATCCAGGTTAGGATTTGGATTTTGATGGAAAGCGTTAGTTACTGAATCTTGCACCAAATTAACTTAAACGGCTAATCGGATTCTCCATTTGCACATGAAAGGATTTAAATATTAATCCGACAGTGAAAGTGAACATTCCTTATTAATTGGTTGTCATATCTTCCTCCTAATCCAATTAAATGGATATAGATTTGGTTGAATATCCAACCCAAATCCACACGGGGATGAATTAAAAAAACATCTTAGTATTATTGAAATATTATGAAAAGTGATAAAATTTTAGAAACGGATCCAATGAGGCTATATGGATCTACAAAAGACCGACAGTGAACAACTAACAAACTGGGTTGGATCGGAACTAGCTCTATATGAGTCCCAGCCAATGTCCGAACTGATTGCGGTTAACTCATTATCTTTAATGATTTTGGATATAGAACAAGCCGGGTGTAGTTTTGGATTTGAGAGACATTGGGGTTTTTTCCCCCAATTCCTGATCTGGTCTAAGCTCCAATTGGAATTGGATTGTACTCAGTTGAACCCAATCGCATCGTTGGATCAACATCGCTCTAGGTTGAAAGAATCATACCCGACTATAGGTTTGCTTGGACCTACACGGAGGCACCAAAAATACCACAAATAAAATTTTATTATCGCATTGAAACATAAAAATGTCAACTAATCAGCTTAATGTTGAACTTGCTAAGATGAAATGGTTAGAAAGTAAACAATTTTAATAAGAGAAAAAACTAACTAAAAATAACTGTATTGTCCTTGTAAAATGATGTGATTTAAAAAATTATTCACAATTTTCCAAAACCCTCTCCATATCCAAAATTGCTGATTCTCTATTTTTAGGATATTTTTATCCTTCACACAAGTGAACTTGTTGATGTTCATGTTCATGTTCATGTGATATGTACCGTATTTGAAAATCGCAACGTCGCGATAATGAGTCACATGAAAAATTCATGGACTTGATGAAATTCACAAAAAATATTTACGGATATGGCTAACTTGAATCCCAACACATGAGATTCACATATGAAATGTGTGAATCTTTTAAGATTCGCAAGCTTGACACGAACCTTTGAACCTTATAGAATTTTAAAGTTCTAGCTTGGTAGGATCACTTAATACATTTGTGAGTCCTTACTTTTACGCAGACATCAGACAAATCTTCTTTAACTAAAAACTCGCATAAAGTCTGGACGTACGCCCACAAATGTATGAAGTGAACCTCTTGTTAATATTATATGTGAGAGTTCAATAAACATTTACAAACATTATATGTGAAACTCCTTTCAATGAAATGTGAATCTATTTAACATGTGAATGTCTTAAAGTTAATGCTCTTACCTTCACATATTTTTTTGTTCTAATTCAGCATGTTTGTGTCATACATTTGTGGACACCCTAATGTTTGCGCAGACAATTAGGCTCATAAATATTCTCATTACCATTGTCGGAATCTCTTGACCCTCACATGTTACATTTACGAAGCTTTGTATATATGCACATTAAATGCAGCTCTATCTATGTATAGAAGTTGTATTTTACACTTGAAGATCCTTTTCACATAGCATTAGGGTTTCTTTGCAAGGGTTTTGTGATCCCCAACTTATTTTTCAGCAAGTTATTCCAGCAAGGTGTTATTATTTTTGCTTAAGTGGTAAAACTCCATTCTTAAATTTGGTTGTTTATCATTTATTTATCTTGTATTATAAAGTTGACAAGG
Organism: Nuphar pumila; assembly: GCF_984573655.1. Taxonomy (NCBI): domain Eukaryota; kingdom Viridiplantae; phylum Streptophyta; class Magnoliopsida; order Nymphaeales; family Nymphaeaceae; genus Nuphar; species Nuphar pumila. Next base: position 117,439,057 of record NC_143256.1, on the reverse strand, counting down.
AAATAATGACATGATTTCTCAAGTTATTTTTGCATTTTCAAAAGCTTATTCAGTTTTTTTTTAATCCAATTTCATGTGTCTTCTTTATTCACCTGTTTACCTCTATCCTCGAACTTGGTTGCATAGGAAATTGTTTATCTTATATTATAAATGTGATGAAGGAAGAAAGTGTCATGAAGGCACCAACTCCTACTTGTCGACCAGATAAACAAGTAGGATATGTACAAGCTATAAAAAAGGCATATTTAAATTGATTTGTCTACCATAAACCTTGTATAATATACTGAAGTTGCTCCTTTTTGAATGCTCCATAAAAATACCTAGTGAATGATGATTCATATATTCATGTACGACAGAAGGTTGATTTGTGGATCAACATGGAACCTGTTATATGGCAAAGAGCATGAGTTTCTGATGTAATTCACAAAAAATACATTAGGAAGATATGGTCAAGATTGCTCCGATCAAATAAGTAGCCTCAGAAAGCAGTGAAATTAAAGTCATTCGTAAGAAAAATATTTACAGAAAATAAGTTGTTGAGTTTGTCTAGTATCATGTCTCTAATCTAGGAAGCATCTAAAGAAGTAGTGTTAGTGAGCAGTAAGTGGGTAAGAAGTTTAAGGAGCTTATGGTTTGATTCTTCGATAATTACTAACTTGCAGGTCTGACTAGAAGAAACAGGAGACAAAGTCACTTGTAATGGCAATAATGAGATGGAAAGGTAAAGAGTGGACAATGTGAGGGTGAAGAGGGCAGAGGAAGAATCTCAACAATGGAAGGAGACTAATTAAGGCTGAGGTGGAGGAGAAAGTGGAGAAGAAAAAAGATCAGTCTCAAACAAAATAAAGAGGTCAATGTTGAGATGCAAAGTCAGAGTGTGGGTGATGAGAAGGTAGAGAAGGAACCACAACAAAGGAAGGCCAATGGTAAGGTGGAGAGTTAGAGTGTGAGTGGTGAGAAGGCAAAGGAGAAATCTCAACAAAAAGAAGAGGTCAAGGCTGAGGTGGAGGAGAGGGTGAAGAGGGAGGATAATCAAATTGAGGTGGATGATGGCAGTGATATGAGGGTGGAGAAGGGTGAGGGAAAAGATCATCTGATAGAAAAGAAATTGCATGCTCCCATGAAGAGGTCATCGCAGGTCAAAAGGTCCATTACTCTTGGACATGTACTTTCTAAATTTGTTGATGTGTATGTAATAGTAAATCAGTTACTTGTTGATGTGTGTAGTTATAACTAGTATACTATAATTAATGCCAAGAATGTTTGGCATTCTTCTTTTAATGAGTCCTGTCTTTCATGGATAACTTGACGAATAATCACATTTTGAAACTTGTTTAAATTCATCAAGTTATCTTTTTCCATGCTTTTATTACTACCCTGGTTTTCAAATTTAGCATGCCGTGCATTTTAGCTCTAGTAGTTAGATATCAATATGAATTATTGTAATTGTCTAATTCTTCTTATTGATAAGGAATGGTTTTTTCTAATGATGATTATTGTACCTTATCCAATCATTTATGTCAAAAATTTTCTTTCCTTAATGATGTTATTGGCAAACATTATGATGCACACATTTATGAGTTGGGGATTCCTTAAACATGATGTGCAAAATGCTAAATTTTGTTAGAATGCATAAGGAACAAGGCAAACCAATTTTTGCAAGCCTCAATTTACATGCTATTTGTTGAAATGTTTGTCAATATTGACAAGTTGAAGTACTTAGTTTAACAAATACCTAACTGGCATTTTTCTAGTGCTCATAAGAATCTTTCATTTTTTTTTGGATAATCAAGCTGGGGTTAGGCATACACCGATCAGTTCATTTGAATACAAAAATATTTACAAAACAATTACATATCACGGACATTGGGAACTCTTTTCAAGTATAAACTGGGTTAATAATAGTTCATATAGCTAAATATATTCTTCTTCTTCCTTTCTTTTTTGCTTGGTTTATATTAGCAGCTTGTCAGTGACCCTTACCTTTTCATGGTGGAATTTTCTCACGCTGAAGTAGATTTGCAAGGTTATTTCAAGAAATTGATACATTCTAATATTTTGAAGATTGAATAAAGCTCGTATGTTTGTTTTATAAGAACAAACCCATAAGTGTGACCTTGAGGACAAGTTTGCAACACCTTGTGAAAGTTGGATTTTCTCAAGTTTTTGTGATTGCAAATTAGTCATAACACCTTATTATATTTAATGAAAGATGAGAAAGTGCAAGTTGTGATTGTGATTCTCACATGAGAATTCTCTTCCCTTGAAACCTAAGTGTGTTACAAGACTCACCCTGTGCCCAATAATCACATTTTGAACTTTCAAAAGTGTAATGGCTTGCCTCACCTGAATCAATAGTTCCTAATGTATGTGTACAAGTGTCCATGATATGATGCATTGAAGGACTCAACAATTCCTTCCCTCAATTTATGTGAGATTATGGTCTCTCATTTAGAAAGGTCGGTCTAAATGAACAATTTCTTTCTGTTTTTATGAATGGTCAGATTATTCATTGTGTGATTAATAATTGAGCCCAGGTGCATTGATTATTTAACCTAGATTGAGCTTAGGTGCATTGATTTTTAGATCAATTTTAAAAGGAAAAAGTTGTGTTTGTAACAAGGCTAATGAATCGAGAGTAAATCTCTTGGATTTTCTTGCATATATTTTTTTGAGAATCTGTTTATATACAGTATCGTATCTCCAAAAAAATAGATTCTTTTGGTACATCCAAGATTTTTTTTTATCCCTCCACCTGAACCAGGTTTCCCCATGATAAATATTTGAAAAAAAAAACAGCCCATTTAGTGGGACTCCTTTGGCCTTTGCAACTTCTTTACCAATTTCAAGCGAATCACATAGGGAATATAAGCATCTTTCTAATGGGAACATAAAAAAAAAGGAACGGTTCTTTAATTATAAACAAATGGATCATGTTTGGAGCTTTGCATGCTCCACTAGGAAAATTATATAGGGGCAATCATCAGCTTGTCAATGAGAAAATAAAAAATGAATGGTTCTTTAGTTGTAAATTGATTACTTTTGGATTTTTACCTTGTGTATGTGTTGTTTACTGCTTCCCACTCACCAAGAAGTTTTTTTTATTCTTAATAATAATTCTTGCCACTTGGAACCAACTCACTTATAAACTATGTTGCAATCCTCCACCATCCATAGAAGTTACTTTCTCTTGGGAAATTAAATAACAATCAATCATTTTTTGGATAGTAAGAGAAAACCACATTACCCACACTCATGAGCATAATATTAATGTAAAGCCCTAAGTCCTCCTTGCACACCAACGAGAGTACACCCAACTTCAATTTCATGGCAAGGGATGCACACCCATGGGTTTTGAACTTGGGCCTCAGCAAATAACAAACAATAATTGCTAGGTCATCAACAGAAACAACAAGTGCCTTCTTAATATTTTACGCTTGGTTTATCCTTAATTAATTCCTTTTTTTGTTTTATGATGAGGAACCTTGCTAGGGATGTGGGTCACTATGGGCCTGCCTTCCTATGAAGTAAACCCTGCGTAGTGCACTGACCTTCATGCCTTGCAGGAGCTGACTGATGAATGTGGTGGGGTACATCCAAGAAGCAATGAGGTTTGATCTAGTGCCCTTCATCTCGAGCATCTTCACATACCCCTACTAGCCAGGTCTGTAATTAATTCACCAATAACAATTATGTCTCCTATTATATTACTGTCAACTTAGTTTAATTTCTACAAAATGATTAATCATGTTAAACTAGATTGCAACCAACCTTGGAAGAAGAGACAAACAGGCTTGCTCAAAATTTCTCATGTTTGTCATTGAATACTTGTTCTTACTAAAACCCTTAGAAACGGGCAAAATAGATGCTTTGTCAACAAGATGAGAGTCATTCTAAATCTAACTTAAGGGAGACGATAAAACCTTTAGACATTTACATTTACATTTACATATATTATAAAGTAACAACTGTTATTTTATATTCCATGGATCATAGAGTTACACTTGTTATTCTTTTGTTTGCAAGGCTCCGCTTGTCTGGTAGGAGCAGTTAGTGCCCGTCACCTTGTGTTGGGACGTTGCAAGTTCAAATCACAATGATCTGATTGTATAACTGGTGGTGTCTGCCTAACCCCAGCTCGCCTAAGAAAGAAACACTATATCCCTACAAGCAAGGGTTCATGTTTTAACAATGTGTACTTAAACTTACACTAAATATAAAAAAGCATTAGTATTCTCATTTCCACAGCTACCAAAATTTCCTTTTTTCATCTTAGTTTCTTGTTGGATAGATGCATGAACTACAATTCTATCAAAAAAAATAATGTGGTATTAGTTAAGCTTTTATCCTAAGTTATAGGTGTAAATAATTTGTTAGACATGCATATAACCAGGGGCGGCTGATGAGAAGTTGAGGCCCTAAGCATATTTCATTGGAGGCCCATATTTCTCCATTATTTTTTTAAATTAAAGGCCCTCGGCATGAAGGACATGCATGCACGATGTTTCATTGGAGGCCTCAGCATGTGAAATATAAGCGTTATATATATATATATATATATATATATATATATATATTCATTTGAAGCCCTAGGCAGACTTAAATACCAAAGAGGCCAGCCGGCCCTCCATATAACCTAAATACATGGTTGCCACAAGGGCTCTGCTCATCTGCCAGGGGCAACTTGTGAATGTTACCAAGTTGACTGGATGTCACAAGTTCGAAACCTGTGGGTGGCGTCCCTTGCTGAAAGGTCGAAGCTGGTTGTATTCCCTGGTGGGCAAGGGTTACCTTAAGGGTTTTACCAATTGGAGGCCAGCCAATCTGTGGTTGGTGATGTTTTTTTTTTTTCCTTGGATTATCTAAAAAAAAGTTTTGCCAAACATGGCATTACAAATACAGTCTATAATTTGATTCCTAATAATTTCGGTAATTTGGTGCCAATAATTAATTAGAACAATTATATGTAATCATCTTAACCATGCATATAGAACTCTAAATATAAAAGTTTCGATCATGTTATATGCTGATTTTTTGTTTTCTTTTATATCTAAGAACCACCACGACTGATCCCTAATTGATCCCATTCTGAAGGAATCGATATCTCTACCGGAGGAGATGAAGCTTCTGTGAAAGATAAGGACTCGGCTGTAGCGATGGCCATTGAACAAACGATGATGGTTGATGCAGGTTCCATTGCCAAGAATGTTGTCAATCCTTGCGGCAACACTGACCCTCTGATCATTCAAAATAAAGTAGATCCAGAGAATCAGTCGATCTCCGGCTCAGGTTTCCGGGCACCCACTGTCACAGCCAATCGTCCTCTCCCCTTTTTCTGGTGACAGTTTTCAATGGCCAAGATCCTGTGTTGCAGTTGAATAAGGGCCTGTTTGGAATCCGTAGCTGGGATGGGCGTTTATAGAGTTTATGCATTTGAAGAAGTCTAAATCCTGGATTTTGCAGCTACCAAATTCATGATTTAGTGATACAAAAGAGAAGGGGCCTCACTTCCCATCCCAAATGCATAAACCCCACCCACTTTCCAAACAGGATCACCAAGGTAGCTTGACCAAGATTTTACCTCGGGACCACCAAATGCTCTACATCCCATCGTCTCCTAATGCTCATTTAGCCTCCAACTCAACATCCAAAGCCCAGTCAGCAACCTTGTCAGCCAAGGCTGCTTTGACGCCATCAACATTTACTTTCAGTGCTCATTCCAAATCGCTGAAAGAGCAGCAGAGGTCGATATCCAAAATCTAGGACTGTAAAATGCTAAGAATCGCAGACGTTAAGGGGCCTTGGACAGTGGCCGTGCTCCTCCATGGGAAATGTCTCAATCGGTGTCAACTCTATGATCTGAACACCTTCTTCATAAGTAGGGATGGCAGTGGACTGGGGCGGAGGCGGGAGACAAGGTCTCCACCCCCGCCCCATTTCAAAATCCGAACCTCCATCCCCGCACGGGGATGGATTTTAACCTCCACCCCCGCCTTCATCTCCATTTCATGTCCTCCATCCCCGGTCCAAACGGGTGTGAGGCGGGACGGGCCCCATTTCCCCTTAATCTATAGTCATCCCTTAAAGGATTGGGGGCGGGGCTAAGCGGGGATTGGGACAAGGCAGGGCGGGTAAAAGTATAAGTCCATCCCCACCTCCATCCCCCCACGGGAATAGATTTTAACCTTCATCCCTGCCTCCATCCCCGTTTCATGCCCTTCATCCCCGATCCAAACGGGGTGAGACGGGGCGAAGCCCGGTTATCATCCGATCCACTGCCATCCCTATTCATAAGCAGTGTGTTAGAATAAAATGGATCGCAAAAGAGTCACTTACCAGATGCAGCCTTGGATGATCCGAACGATACTTCAGTGGAAGCAAGTAGTCAGTGTTCTCCTCAACCTATCGATGCCCACAATAAGCTTAGACTGTCAAGTCGATGATGAGCAAGATCCTTAACCCAAATGAGAGAGAGAGAGAAAGCACCTTAGTTGCCCTTATGGTAGTCATCATCAAGCTACCATGGATTTCTCTTATTTATAGGAAGATTGGGAGAGACCCATAATGGGTTCATAATGTAGCCATAATGAGCACTAGTGGAGGTCCCTAATGGGCATGAAAGAACAGTTATGAGAACCCCCCGAAACCCAAAAGCCTCTCCCATGTATGTCCTTTGATGTGCCCATGTCAATAGGGGTCACATCTTGGTTGGATTTGATTCGATCTAAAATCTAATATTTTTTCACTTGACCCATTGACATGAAAAAACACATAATCTAGATTCTTTACTTAATTTTCATGTGGGTTCACATGCTATCCTGTATCACAAGAATGAATTATACAAGTTATGGAGATGAACACCTCTATATGAGATGTCATATTTCTATGTACTACAATATTATTCATTTTCAATGTTTAGCATGTTAAAATTACCTTTATGAAAAAGTTGGTCTCTAACCCATTCTATTGGTCCTCTGCTATTCTCTCTAGTCAGATGAGAGATTCTTTATATATAATCAACAATACACAAAACCATAGAGAATCAATTTAGCTTCATAAATATGATTACATATAACCATAATATATTATCATACATAAGAAAGAATCAAACAGATGCATCCCCATTATATGTTGAGAATATAATCCTGATGCTATACCTTTAGTAAGGGGATCAACAATCATTTTTTTCATACCGATTATATCAATATATACTAAATGATTCTTGGTCTTTTTTTTAACAACAAAGTACTTTAACTCCATGTATCGACATGAGGTGAAGCTCTTGTTATTATTTGAGGACACAACAACTTCATTATCATATAAGATCTTAGTGACCTCCTAATAGAGTCCGCTATACCAAGACCCATAATGAAACATCTAATCTATATGGTCTGAGGTGAAATCTCGTTTAAATCAATAATTTCTGCCTCAATGACTTTTATAAATTTCTTCACTGTCCTATAGTGAAAGATAACACCTCAAATATTTTTAGCCACTCATTATTGCAAAAGTAACATGCTAAAATTATTTAAGCACTCTCACTTCTTATAAACAACCTTCTGAGTGCTCCCACTTCTCATAGATAACCTTTTGTTCGACTGTACTATTATCTGTATGAGTGAAAGATTAATCACTTTATATGATATTCATATCGAAAAGGTAAACGTGAGACCCTTTATTATTCACCTTTTCTAAGGTAAGCATAAATATAGTCATTATCGTTTAACTTTGATAAAAACAATAATACTCTGCATTGCTTTGCCACCTCAATTCTAAAAAAAATTAACTTCAATTGGTGAAACTAGTAGATCATATAACTAGAGGCAATTCAACACTGTACCTTTAAGTACAAGGTACAAACATGCTTCAAGGGCTAGTGTATACATCTGCTATTATACCCTATGTGAATTTAGAATACAATAACCTACCATTGGGTAGAATCATTGTTTCATAAAGTCACATATAATCTCAATATTAAATTTCACTCTCAACATAGTCCAAAAAAACCCTTAATCAGCAAAACTCAGATAACTTTGGTGATAACCAGAGTGAGTTGATCAAATTTTTTTACTATAAGTTTATGTAAAGTATGTCATAATACAAATAAAGTTTATACATTCATAATCTCATGCTTAAATAATCATGAAAGACTTAAAAAATAATATGAAACACACCTTATATCATGTTAAAGTTATCAAAAAGTATGAGATCAATGACAAAGACATGCATTTACGAGTCATATTTGAGATTGAGGTCTTAAAATGACCTACACGAGTCCTTAAAGCTCTAAATCGGTCACAAAAAGCCTTGAACCGATCACAAAAACTTTGAACCAGACTAAAAAACCACTGAACCGATTAGGAAAACCCCTGAGCCGATCACAGGAGGCCCAAACCAGTCTTATAAACTATTAAATTGGTCCTAGAAGAACCGAACAAGTCTCTAAAAAGATAGAATCAATCCCAAAATGCATGAACCAGTTTCAAAAACCAAAAATCTGGTTTCTAGAATATTTGAACCGATTCCAAAAATCTCAAAACCGGTCTCAGGAACTCCTGAACCGTCCAAGAAGGATCGTATCAGTTCCTGGACCGATTTTGTTCTTAATAGGTTAAATGGGTTGATTCTGGATCTGATCTGACCCATGGTTACTGACTCGGTCCACCTAGGAACAATAATGGGTTTTGAACTGGATCTCAACGGGTCGGGACCAGACCTGGTCCACCCGAAACCCCCAATGAGTCTAAGAATGCTCTTCTCAAAATACAACTTGTTGGAGATCTCAAATGCCAACAAGGTTTGAATGGAACTTGCTCAGAACTTAATTGCAAACAACTTTTGTTTTGATGCCATTGCCGAATTTCACGCTGGTTCACCAGAAAATGCAAATGAAAGCACCAAACTGTGCAAAGATAGATTTCTGCCAAAATTCTGTTGAGCTATCAAAAATCATGCAAGAATTTCTTCACACAACTCTGATGATGCTCAAATCACTTAGATAAGATCCTCACACGTTAGTGAACTCAGATCCACTGGCAAATCATCGATCCTCTGTCGGATATGATCAAAATTTAAGGATGTACAGTAATGGCCGCCTCAGCAGTCGCCGACGAACTGCCAACTGAATGGTTGGCTGAAACGACTCTGGCAGGTGGTGGGTTGCTTGTCAATGCTTCCTTTATCATTGTTCGACATCCCAAAACCAAATGGGAGTCCGACGAGAGAGAACAACACCGACAATTTTTTTTAGCAAGCATCGCATAGACGACGACACACCCACACCCCGAATATGCACAACGAATGCGTGGTGTGGGCTCATAACCCATTGTTAGCATAAAATAGATCTCGAAAGAGCCACTTACTGAATGCAACCCTGGATGATCTGAACAACACTTCAGTGGATGTGAGTAGTCGGCATTCTCCTCATCCTATCGATACTCACGATGAGCCCAAGCCGTCAAGTCGATGGTGATCGGGTCCCTTAAACCCAAATGAGGGAGAGAGTACCTTGGTTGCCCTCATGGTTGTCCTCATAAAGCTACCATGAATCTCTCTTATTTATAAGGAGACATGGGAAAAGCCCATAATGTGTCTATAATGAGCATTAGTGAAAGTTTTTAATGGGCATGAATGGACACTGTGACCCCCCTAAAACTCAACATGTCAATATGGATCACATTAAGGTTGGATCTAATCTGATCTAAAATCCAACAATGTGGCCTTGGAACAAAAAAATCTTGTGAACTCTGGATTCTCAATCAGGTCAGACTGCTCTAAATGTATGTGAATCTCATGTTACGAATGCTACCACAAACGAAGTCAGCTCTACGACTTTGCGAGTCATAACAAATTTGGTTCTAATGAAGAATAGAAATCAGGGGATCATCTCGTGGTCATTTATATCTCTTAATTAGCAGCCTTGTTAGTTTCGAAAGAAGTGTGATCAAATTTGTTCCTAAAGAGTGCAATAGATATGCCAGAACCCGTATGAATGAACATTTTTTTTGAAAGGCAAGCTGGGGCTAGGCAGACCCCCCACAGACACCAGCTATAATACTCAACGTACCACAGGGGTTGGAACCCTCAACTTCCCACCACAAAGAGACATGCACTGATAGCTCCTACCAACCATGAGGAGGCGCCTTGGTCCATGGATGAACGACATTGGTCCTGTATGAACGCTACTGAGTTCTTCCCTTGTAATTATGTACATATGTTGTAATGCTTTTCTAATAAACTGGTAGGGGTCGGCCTAACCCCAGCTTTCTATGTCGAATTTTTTTTATCTAGGTAGCTGAAGAGACAGGTGGTTCGTTCATTACATAATGTCTTGTGTCATGCAGCATCGAGATGGTGCAGTCTCATTTGCTGGTTTCCTCTCGCAGTGGGGTGGCTCTTAGTGAACATAGCGGGGATTTATAAGGAGGGATGAAATTTCAGATACACAGTCAGATGCCAAACGGATGAATTAAAAAAGGCAGAGTGTTTTTCGAATCATGCTAATACCATAGAGGAACAAGAATGGTGTGGGTGGCCAGAGAGATATTACTGAAACTCTACCCCCCAAGCAAAGGTTGTTCTAGAGTCTGGCAGAGCCAACATTGTTAGCAACACACATTTTTGAATGGGGAGGCGAAGCATATGAAATCCTCCTCAGTCTGTCTCCTGAATTTTGTATAGTTTTGTCAATATTAACATACAGATAGCTAAATTTAATTCCAATTGTACAATAAATGCAATCTTGGACACCCTCAAGAAAACCTTCTTTCCACTCTCAGGAAAATTTCATGCTAGAGATTTTCCAAACTCTGCTCCAAAAGTGCTTTGAGGGTTGGCTACCAAATGTTTGGACCTTCTATTTAACAAAGTCTATTGGCCGTTAGTTTCAAGTTGTTCTAATATCATTTGTACGGTACTTCCAACCAGACATTTTTTTAAGTCATGGAGAAGCCACTGATTCTTTAGATCATTGACAGATGCAACATTGATGTGCCCTGTTCCGATGCACTTGTACTAGCCAATCTCTCTCACTCTCATGAAGAAGAATTTGTCCTAAGAATAGCGGAGCAGGTTATATGATCCCCCTCGAACAAGGCCGGTAGCCACATCTCATGTTCGGGGGGTCCCAAAAAGCACCACGTATTTAAGCATGTTCATCTCGTATCCCCATGTTTGTCAGCATTAATTAGCATTGGGGTTTGATGCGATTGCAAAGACTTAAGTACCCTTTCCTCCATTGGTGCAAAAAAAAATGACGATTCTAGAAAAGGAGTGGTTGTAAAGACTTAAGTGCCCCGAAGATGATTATTTAAGACCCAGTCTTTGCACTGCAGGATTATTTGAGAAAGAAATCTCCCCTGGAGGAGGCAAAGAACATCAACCCTCTCACTCTCTCTCTCTTCTTTTTCTGCTTTTGTGCACATCCAGCAGAAGATCCTATATTGCTCCATCAAGCACCGACTGACCTGCACATTGACTGTTGTGGAGCCTAATTCAGAGTTTTTACCCTTACAGGAGGAGGGTTTGGGGGCTCCTCCCAGCGTTGGTAGCATCATTCTACTAAATGAGTTGTGGATCCTGATTCAGAGTTTTTACCCTTACAGGAGAGGGGTCTGGGGGCTCCTCCCAGCTTGGGTAGCATCATTCAACTTGATGAGTTGTGGAGCCTGATTTAGAGTTTTTGCCCTTACAGGAGGTGGGTCCAGGGGCTCCCCTGTGGTACGGGTCCTGCTGCGCGGTCAGTGGGTGGGGGGTTCAAGCGGGGCCGCCCCTGGCGGGGGGCTCGGTTGTTTCTTGCTAAAGGTTTTCGTAACACCCTTTCCCACGATTTTTTTGTTTTTTTTTTCTGGTTTGAAGATGGTGACTTCTGAAAGTTACCGTTCAATTTTAAAAAATGAACCTGTTACAGAGATCAGATTTCAAATATGTAAAAAGCGGTGTCTTTTTTATTGAGTTTAGTTTATTTCTGACAATTTTCAACAATTTTTATGGGCATTTCATTCCCCATTTTGATTAAAAACCAGACCCTTATTATTCTGCATTATTTGAGTTGCACATGTTTTTAGTTCATTTTGCAAGAGTCATATCTCTCCAACAAGAGATCATTTTTCAAATCTGTAAAAAGCATTTTCTTCTTTTATTTGTATAGTTTATATCTAAAATTTTTTATAACTTTTTATATATATTTGATATTTTAAATTGGTTAAAATCCAGGTCTGGTTACAGATTAATCTTATTTAACCATGATTAAACAAACTAGTTCTGGTTTTTTACATATTTGAAATATCAAATAAATATATAAAGTTATAAAAATTTCTAGATATAAACTAGACAAATAAAAAAAGAAAACTCTTTTTACAGATTTGAAAAATGATCTTCCGTTATGGAGATATGACTCTTGCAAAATGAACTAAAAACCTGAGTAACTCAAACGATATAAAGTGTGATAGGGTCTTGGATTTCGACCAAAAATAGGTATTAAATCACCATAAAAATTGCTAAAAATTGGCATAAATAAACTAGACTCAATAACAAAGATGCCGCTTTTTACGGATTGAAAATCCAAAGTCCGGTTAGAGAGATACGCCCCCAACAAGTTGGTCTTGATTCAAATAGTGATTTACGCGTGACGGCTTACTGACGATTTGTAGTGTATTTCATGAGTCACTATAGCGATTTGTGGTATTGTTTAGTAAATCATTATGTATAAATCGCTATTGTGACTTATAGTATTTTCAGAAAATCGTTGTGCGATTTACGGCGTAAATCGCTACCTGAATTAAGACCAATTTGTCGGGAGCATATCTCCCTAACCGGAGATCGAATTTCAATTCTGTAAAAAATGGTGTCTTTCTTATTGAGTCTAGTTTATTCCTGTCAATTTTAAAAAAAAATTATAGTCATTTGTTTTCCCATTTGGATTAAAAACCAGACCCCTATTATTCTGCATTATTTAAGTTGCACATATTTTTAGTTCATTTTGCGAGAGTCATATCTCTTCAATGAGAAATCATTTTTTAAATTTGTAAAAAGGGTTTTCTTTTTTTATGTGTCTAGTTTATATCTGAAAATTTTTATAATTTTTTATACATATTTGATATTTTAAATTTGTTAAAATTCAGGATTGGTTACAGATTATTCTTATTTAACCATGATTAAACAAAATAGTTCTGGTTTTTTATATATTTGAAATATCAAATAAAAATATAAAGTTATAAAATTTTTTAGATATAAACTAGACAAATAAAGAAAGAAAATCTTTTTTACAGATTTAAAAAATGATCTCTCGTTATGAAGATATGACTCTTACAAAATGAACTAAAAACCTGAGTAACTCAAACAATATAAAGTGTGATAGGGTCTTGGTTTTCGACCAAAAACATGTATTAAATCACCATAAAAATTGCTAAAAATTGTAAGACATAAACTAGACTCAATAACAAAGATGTCGCTTTTTACAAATCGGAAATCCGATCTCCGGTTAGGGAGATAAACCCCCAACAAGTTGGTCTTGATTCAAATAACGATTTACGCGTGACGACTTACTGAATAACACTACAAATCGCTATAACAATTTGTAGTGTATTTCATGAGTCACTATAGAGATTTGTGGTATTGTTTAGTAAATCATTATGTGTAAATCGCTATTGTGACTTACAGTGTTTTCAGAAAATCGGTGTGCGATTTACGACGTAAATCGCTACCTGAATTAGGACCAACTTGTCAGAAGCATATCTCTCTAACCGGAGATCGGATTTCAAATCCCTAAAAAGCGGTGTCTTTATTATTGAGTATAGTTTATTCCTGTCAAATTTTAACAATTTTTATGATCATTTTTTTTCCCATTTTAATTAAAAATCAGACCCCTATTATTCTGTATTATTTGAGTTGCACATGTTTTTAGTTCATTTTGCGAGAGTCATATCTTCCCAATGGGAAATCATTTTCCGAATCTGTAAAAAGGTTTTCTTTCTTTATGTGTCTAGTTTATATCTAGAAATTTTTATAAATTTTTATACATATTTGATATTTTAAATTTGTTAAAATTCAGGACTAGTTACATATTAATCTTATTTAACTATGATTAAACAAAACAGTTCTGGTTTTTTACATATTTAAAATATTAAATAAATATATAAAGTTATAAAAATTTCCAGATATAAACTAGACAAATAAAGAAAGAAAACCCTTTTTACGTATTTGAAAATTTATCTTCCGTTATGGAGATATGACTCTTGCAAAATGACTTAAAAACCTTAGTAACTCAAACGATATAAAGTGTGATAGGGTCTTGGTTTTCGACCAAAAATAGGTAGTAAATCACCATAAAATTTTTTAAAAATTGGCAGAAATAAACTAGACTCAATAACAAAGATGTTGCTTTTTAAGGATCGGAAATCGGATCTCCGGTTAGGGAGATACGCCCCCAATAAATTGGTCTTGATTCAAATAGCGATTTACGCGTAACGGCTTACTGAATAACACTACAAATTGCGATTTGTAGTGTATTTCATGAGTCATTATAGCGATTTGTGGTATTGTTTAGTAAATCAATATGTGTAAATCACTATTGTGACTTACAGTGTTTTTAGAAAATCGTTGTACGATTTACGACGTAAATCGCTACCTGAATTAGGATCAACTTGTCGGGAGCATATCTCCCTAACCGGAGATCGGATTTCAAATTTGTAAAAAACAGTGTCTTTCTTATTGAGTCTAGTTTATTTTTGTCAATTTTCAGCAATTTTTATGGTCATTTGTTTTCCTATTTTGATTAAAAATTAGACCCCTATTATTCTGCATTATTTGAGTTGCACATATTTTTAGTTCATTTTGTGAGAGTCATATCTCTCTAATGGGAGATCATTTTCTAAATTTGTAAAAAGGGTTTTCTTTCTTTATGTGTCTAGTTTATATCTGGAAATTTTTATAAATTTTTATACATATTTGATATTTTAAATTTGTTAAAATTCAGGACTGGTTACAGATTAATCTTATTTAACTATGATTAAACAAAACAGTTCTGGTTTTTTACATATTTAAAATATCAAATAAATATATAAAGTTATAAAAAATTCCAGATATAAACTAGATTAATGAACTAGTTTAATCTCCCCACAACAATAGAAACATGCAGGCTATGAAATGTAACCCATGCAAAATTTTAAAGGCCCACTATCGACATAGACCACGCGCGACGGTACAGTCAGTGTGCAGGTCAGTCGGTGTTTGATGAAGTAATGTAGGATCGTCTGCTGGATGTGCACAGAAGTAGAAAGAGAAGGGAGAGAGAGTGAGATGGTTGATGTTCATGGCCTTCTCAAGGGAGAACTTTTTGCCTCGCTTGATTTCTTCTCTAGAGAGAGAGAGGGTTTTACAATGTTTTACGGAGAAGGAAGAAAAAAAAGATGACGATGAAAAGTTCAAACAGACATTTTTGATAGCTCAGGTTCGTTTCGCCGAATGACCATCGGATCGCCGGCTCACCATCGGATCGTCGACTCACCATCGTTTCGCCGAATCACCATCGACGAAACGATTAAGGTTCGTTTCGCTATGTAGACTTTGAAGAGTCAACATCATCCTCGACTTTCTAGATGGAAGACATGTTTGTTCTTTTTTTTGAACCGTTTGTTTTTTCTTTTTTGAATGAAAGGTATTTTTGTCATTTTCTCAAACCATCGTTTTATGAGAAGAATAACAAGAAAGGGTACTTAAGTCTTTTCAATCACACCAGACTCCAATGCTAAGTGATGTCAACATACACGGGAATACGAGCCTCATATGCTTGTATACGTGGTGTTCATTCAGACCCCCGAACACAGACGTGGGATTCAGTGAATAATCGGGGGAGAACATACACCACCCTCCCAATAGCAAATGGGCCTTTCCTCTTAGATGGTAAAACCTGTGTGAGTACCATATCCCGCAAAAACACCCACCATGCAAACCACCGGTCTAATGGTGAAAAGATCAGGTGCATGATTGATTGCACAAATATTTGTGCATTAAGCACCTGATCACCCTTCATCTTGAGGACAGGGCCTGTCAGTTGTGTGGCCCAAGGCCTGATGGACGGCGATCAGGTGCTCAATGCACAAATTTTGTGCCATGTAATTGCACCTGATCCTGACTCGGTCTAATGGCAGGAAGAATCGATCTTGAGCCAGATGGGGGGCTCCACCATCTTTCCATGAACCACCCTAACCACTTGAGCAATATGAGGGCGGGCATGTGCTAGCCAATCTTGTGCTCACTCTAAGGGATGACGTGTGAGCTTACGTCAGCAGAGATTGGAGAAATATAAAAAAAAAGTTAGGCTGCACCTACTGGTCGAGTGATATTCGAGTGCCACTCCCAACTTGCCTTAAACAAACCCAAAAAAGCCCAAAGAAAGAGGAGATGGGAAGGAGGGTGGTGATTCTGTTTCTTCACAGACATAACGCCATCCTCAGAGTCAATGCCTCCCTTGTTCCTTCTTTCCCTCTGACCACACTTCTTCCTTTTACACCCTTATGGATTCGACCATCGTTCAGTTGTACGTTGGCCAGATCACTGTTATAAAGTCTTTGGGCAATACCATCTGATATCATCCTAATAATTTCTAGCAGTTGGTTGTCTGAAAAACAGTTTGAAGGTTTCATACGCATCTAATGGGTTTGTTGGCCGATTCTTTTAGACAGCCATTGACCAAAAAAACGCTCAGATGGTTCAACCAACATGGAGAACCATGGTGTCTGCAACCGTCGATGAGTCAGAAATGTCACTGATTCTGCAACTTCTGTTGCAAGTTTGAGGTTGAGGAAGGTCGAGGGTTTCTGGGCACTGGTGCTTGAAGGTTGAGCGTGAGGTAGACTCTCTCTCTCTCAAATAGTGTAGAGTTCTCCCATTAGTTAGTTTTTTTTTTTCTTGAAAATTTTATTCTTCCATGTTGGGCTATCTTTTATTTCACTTGCGATTTAATCAGTATGTTGTTAATCTGACTTTTGTATTAATCATGGAGTTTCGTTTCTGGTGAATAACAATGTTCTTTTTTCAGAGTTGTTATTTTTCTTTTTGGTTTATGTTAGTTATCTTTATTAAAAGAATCTCTGTTTTCTCTTTTGTGAGATTCAGTCTCCAATTTTTTTTGGCTCTGATTTTAGTATGGCATGAGTGCTAATGTCTTAGTGAATGCTATTAAACATTATATAATTATGATCTAATGTTGTAAGCCACTTCCCCCTCTAAGATAGCTCTGTTCTTGTTGAAATGTCACCCTTAACAATTCTTTCCCTACAACCAAACGGAATAGATCTTCAAAGACATGGTTTCAAAATGTGGAGGTACCCCTGAGATATTTTCATGTGCAGTGGAATCTACTCGAAAGTGTATGAATCATTAGGGCAGATCAGGTCATATTGTATCTATTCCACACGAACACTCCATTTTACCCTCACACACCATTTTACCTTTTGTACATACAAGTTTGTATTTAATTTATAATTATATATTTAATATATAATATATATTTTAGATATAATATATATTTAGATTATATTCAATATATTTTGAATTTATTATATATATATATATATATATATATATATATATATATATATATATATATATATATATATATATAGCCGTGTCTCCATACCCACATTTTTTTGAACTATCGCATCTTACCCTTCATACTCGTACCTGCACCGTACCAGCACCCGGGTGACATAGTATTGTATATTAACTCATTAATAGGTTGTATTCAATCCCCACTGCACATATCTCTTGATGGAGTTTTGCGTTGGCCCCACCCTGCCACAGTTTCTATGCGAGGTGCAAAGTTCCTAAGTGTGATGTGTGGTGGGGATTACATATAGCGATGATCTGTTATGTACAATATGACCTGATCTGACCACATGAATGATCAATCTGTTTATGAAGACTCAAGCTGCTTAGCTGCTGATATGTTTCGAGTCAGGAGTGAGGTGGAGGGGCTCATGGCCCTTGATGCAACCCGGCATTAATCCAACACAATATACCAGGTCATTCACGAGATCCTTGTGGGTGGAGCTAGGGACTCTCTCTCTCTCTCTCCATTCAATTTATCAAAATTTTGTTGGATAATTAGAATATTATATGGCACCAATGTTAAGAATAATAATCAATTATTTTTTAAAATTTCTTTTTAAATCCATCTTTTACAATTGTTAAAGTGTGAATGACTGATTTTATGCCAATTGATCACGATTTCTTATCTTGTTGATTAATTGTCATTTGCTGAGGAATACAAGTGCTGATCGATTTTTTTTGGTGGATTTTGCTCATTAGGACAATCCCCATGGAATTGCCAAGCATGAATTTGGCTACTACGCAAGTGGTTGTTTGGATGCCAACCAACCAGGTTTTAAGTAAATCCTGATTTGGGCAAAACTGGGTTTTCAATACAGTTTAGATATACTCTGATATCCATTTTTTCTAACTGGGTTTTTCGAGCGGTGGGGTCACGATGCTCACCACCCCCTTCTTCCTTACCGCCCATTACTTCTTCCTTCTTCCAATCTATGTTCGGCCATTTTCCATCTGGTCACCGGCCGGAAATGAGCGAATTTTATGTTTTTTTGTTTTATTTTTTTCTTCATAGCCAGCCATTTCTTGGGCACCTACCGTCTGAAAAATGCTCGGAATGGCTTTTCCTTGGAAGAGCAGAGCCATCTTGGCCATTTTTTGGCCGGTGGGTAGCCGGAAAATGGTCTGCCATGAAGCTCCATATGTGAAACTTTGAAACAAAAAAAACTATGGCCAACCATTTTTTGGTCATCCACTGGTCGGAAAATGACCGACTACACGAAGGGACATTTGATTTTTTTAATTTTCTTTTTAGCTGACCATTTTCTGGCCACCCACCGGCCGGAAAATTGCTATGGCTGTTCTGCCCTTGCAAGGTGGTACCATCCCAGTCATTTTCCGGCCAATGATGCGGCTAGGAAATGGTTGTTTTTTATTTTTATTTATAATTTTGCAAATCAAAACATGGAAACCATGTTTTTAGTCAACCAAACACCTATAAACCCAGGTTTTTGGCCAACGTAGTTTGCTAAAAACCTGGTTTTGAGGCAAAATCTACAAAACTAGGTTTGTTAAAAACCTGGTTTTGCTCACTGTCATCCAAACAGGGCTAAGGTACTGTTTGGATGACACCCAAAACCAGGTTGAAAACCTGGTTTTGGTTGTCAAACCAGGTTTTACTAAAAAACCATTAGCATTTTATTGGAAATTCACTATAGTGCTTTATGAGCTTGGGAGTTTTTTTCAACTATTGAAGGCAGAGGGTTTGCTGATAAGCCTTCGTTGACCATTTGATCCTTGGAATTCGGGATGACCTCTAGTGATGGTTGTGTAGGCTATACCTTTGCATTTATGACTTTACAACTTGTACCTTTCTTCTATATATCTACTTCTAAACAGGAACTATATTAGCAGACAATCAGCTGATTCACAATAGTTACATGCCGGGTCATTTATGTTTCTTTGCCGCTTCCTTCCTCTATCAATAGATCTAAATAAAAAAACATCTAAAATATTAATTAATTTATTCATCATGCAAAAGCAGTGAATAATATAGATGGTGTTGCCATTTTGCAGCTGCCAGTAGCTGTGCATGAGGCAATACTGTTGCATGTCTTGGCTAAATTGTGTCTTAGTTGAGACATATATGTGGCAGTGGTCCTGCTGGATCATTCAATGTCATATCATCATATCTATTCCAAATCTTGTATATCTAAACAAAAGAGGACTCTCCACTCGTTATTTGGGCCCCCATTGCCATATCGGATCATTTGAGACCATCTCACCTGAAAATCTTGGATAACTAAGGAAATAAGAGAGATTTTTACTTCACCTTTGCCTCAATGATTAGAAATCAATCACCTTCTTGCACAAAATCGGCCTTTTAAAGGAAGAAAACAAAAAGTTCCAAAATCATCATTCTTGAAATTCCAAATTCTCATGTCAGAGCTTTTAAAATGAGTTGGGGGTGTGTTTTGGGGTAAACAATGACTTAGAAGTGAAAGGGATTTAATCAAAAGTTGCAGGACCTCCCAAAACATAAGTAAAAGGGTATTAGAAGTGTTAAGTTCTGGTATGTCGATATCATATAATACATCCCATATCAAGGTGTATCGTATCTTACAACATGAGGGTTACAATATTGATACACCCTTGAAAATAGTTCTCCTGATAAAGTACTGTCATAATGTATTATGTATAGATGTGTGTGAATGTTGCTTAGGTAGGTGTGATCATTGCAAAAATTTTCCTGACTCTCAATATATCCTGACTATGACCATTGATATATATTTTGAGTTAATTTTAAGTTAAACTCTAATAAGGAAAGAAAATATTTAGAAAAATATGATGATTTTTGAAAAGAGATCCAGTGTGGATCCAATGTTATTCCATAAAAGATGAAAACCCTAAGTTTTGTTCACATTTTGACTATGACCATAAATGCAAATCGTCAACTTAGGATTTAATCACCTTTTATTAGAATGGTGCACGTGTCATTAATGTTTTCATTCGTGAATTTTTGAAGTAGAAGAGAAAATGATATGAAACAAGTATTCTAGAAGATATGCATGCTCATATATTCTAATCTAAGACTGAAAATGTAAATATTCTCATTGATCTAGTTATTACAAGTTTTGAAATGAAATTAATATTAAAATCCCTAATCTAAGAAGTAAAATAGTATTTTCCACAGATTTCCTGCAACAACCGAGTTAGTAAACGGTAAATGAAAGATATTATGTTAAAAGACAAATGCATATGCCTATATCTACTCTAATGGAGAATACATGTATGAAGTGCTATACCCAGACTAAAATAAAGAAATGTATGATGCGTTAATGGGGTTAAAAACAGAAAATCAAAAGCAAAACGAAGAAAGTAAGGGGGAGAGGTTCTTACCTGGTTCTTGCAGAGATTCTAAAGGAGGGAAGATGGCTCTCTTCAGTAGAGAGGGAAAGCATTAGAGGGGGAAAGGATTGCTCGATCAAGAGAGGGGCACATGCATGGGGAGGTGATTAGCGGATCATATATGCAAAAGGGTGGAAGGGTGAAACGCGATCCTCAAAACCCATCCCCTGATGTTGTTTATATAGGGAACGGCAGAAGGATCAAGAGAAATCGAGAGAGAGAGAGAGAGAGCCTCTGCGGTTTTTGCAACGGAAGGCCGTTACAGGCTTTTCAAAGGGGTTCCTTGGGTTTTTCAAAATTTTCAATAAAAGGCTCTTTTCAAAAGTTTTCTCAAAAGGGGTTTTTAGCAAAAGGGTGTTTTCAAAAGGGGTTTCTAAAACCTATTCTTTTGTGTTTTTTTCTTTTCTATTTTTTATTTTTCGTTCTTTTTCTTTATAATTTTTATTTTTTTGGTGTTTTTGATATAAAAACTTTGAAAACTAAAGGGTTTTAAACTAATTTTGCAAAATTCTAAAAATATTTACAAAAGAAGGGTTTTTCGAGAAATCGGGTTTGAATTTTGGAAATTTCTTCAGAAAATGGGTTTAGATCCAGAATTTGAAGAAATATTCGAGTTTGGACCTCAAATTGAGAAATATGGAACAGTGGATCCAAACGGATACTGAATGGATTGTTCGAACCATTTAAAAACTATTTTTGATATTTTTGTAATTTTAATTTGAAAATTGGATAAAGAGGCTCAGATTTAATTTGGATACTGGCTCTGAATCCAAAATTGAGTCAGATATATAAAATGGATTCTGATTCCAGTGAATCCGAGAAATAACTGAAATTTAAGCTCAAAATCGACTCAATTACTCATAAAATGAGGGCCAGGGGCAAAAGAGGAATATTTACAACATTTTGAAAATTTTGGGGTGTTCACAGTAAGCCTTTATGTGTGTGTGGGCATCAAATGGTAATTTGTTAAATAAATTGATTGCCTGACATGACTTAATAAAAGAGATTAGGTGTAAAAATTTTTGCTTATCCTTTTCTAAAAAAACTCTATTTATTTAGTCAAAAGTGTGTTTTAATCAAACTAACTGTATTGTGTAAGCAATATTTTTAGGAGCCCTGAATCAACATTTTCTAATGCAGCAAGTTTTCTCAATTGAAAATAATTGTCTTTATGTCGAGAATACTAGAATGTGCAATTCTTAATAAAAGAACCATGTCAAACATGTGAATTTTGCAACCGTAACTTGTATATGTAAGTAATAAACTGACTTAGTTTGTGCATGTCATGAGTCAGATCGGTTCAAGCTTTGCCCATTATGGAGGGAGTTCAAGCTGCTCATATTGAGCAAAATAAATCAAGCCTGAACAAGGCAAATTGGGACCATTCAGCAGCCCACACACATACACCATGCTCCAGCCTAGAACCTAGGCCACATTTGGCAGCAGTAAAATTTTTCTTAGACAACTTGCATGCTTATATTATTAATTCAGCACCTCTTTGCCTTTTGATGTGAAGTTTTTCATGTGTACAACTGGTTAAATTGTACAAAAACATGAACATCTTGTCTTGTTTAAAATAGCATGAGAAGATTCTACTTTTCACATTTCGTACAGAATTTTTCGAACTTTTGCTTTTTTCATGTTTACCTCCAACAGTCTTAATTTAAACTTTAAAGAGGCCATTTTCGCATTAAGAAGGCATCAAAAGGGCACTGAACAGAAACTCCATGCATCCCAACTGAAAATTTCTCCTCTTTCCTTTTCCTGTTTGGCTTAGTTTGATTTTTTTTTCTTTTTCAAAAAGATTTATTCTCAAGTGGCCATCTAATTGTCCATCTCATGAATTTTTCACTCTCTTTGCTTCTCTCGTTCATTTTCTTTGGGGGTTGGGATAAAATTTGGCATTCTGCATGGAGCAGCCAGATGAAATGAGCATGCATTCATTGTTTTTATTAGGCTGAAGACTTTTGATCTTTTTTAGTAGTTGAGTGTGTTTATTCAACGAGAGCAGTTTTTTTTCCCTCATTGAGTTTAAGAAATTTGATTTGGATTCAATCTAGGTGACTCTGCAGTGGTGGGTTTTGTTGGAAATGGAGAATTTTAAGGTCTCTTCCTTTAGCTTTTGTGTTGCATTTGGCTGTGAAGTTTGTTTGTTTGTCTTTTCTTTTTAGTTGGGTGTATTTGCTCAATGAGAGTGGTTAATTCTTTTACATTGCGTTTAGGAAATTTGAGTTTTATGATTAGGAAGGATGATTACATGCTTGACACATGCTTTTTGCTCGATAAGAAAGGTTTACTTGTGAACTATGTCACAGGGACTCGGCCAACTGGGTGCCGCACCTGCGTCGACGCGACGCGATGCGGGTCCGCGTGCGGGTGCAGCACCCGGTGTCAACCTGACCCTGGGTGCGTTGACCGCACTTCATATATATATATATATATATTACTGCACCCCCGCACCCATGTGACATAGCTTGTGACAATTTTGATTTCTCTTTGCATCTTGATTTTTTGCGTCTTTTTGAGGTTAATTGGATTACAAGTCTTGATTGGTTGAGTTTGGAATGGTGGGTTGTTGGAAATTGAGTTTATTGAAGGTGGTATTTCCTTTAGCTTTGTTTTGCATCCACTGACATGAACCTGTATAGGTATCGATTGGCTATCAGAATTTGTTGGACATGAGGCATCAATGGACTTCAATTCAAAGTGACAAGTTTATTTTAAGAAATTGGTTATTGGATGATTTATGTTATGCTGATCGACTGCAGATTAGAAGGGAGAGTGGCAGAGAATTAATTGGATATCAAGTAGTTGTATGATCAGATATCTGGGCTGTGGATGTTTATCTAGAGTTGTATTTGGATGGAGCATCTTGCTTTGATTGCCACTCAGTTGGGGGATAATTCTGATATCGATGTTGATGACTCGAGGGATAACTTGGCAGAGAATGACATTAGTGATGAGGAAATTGAACCTGATGAACTGGAGAGTCGGATGTGGAAGGACAAGATCAAACTTCAGAGGATAAAAGAGAGGCGGAAAACCACTGCCCCACAGGATGAGAAGCCCAAGAATAAGCAGACTTTGGATCAGGCTAGGCGAAAAAAGATGTCAAGAGCCCAAGATGGCATTTTGAAATACATGCTGAAGCTGATGGAAGTTTGCATGGTTAAAGGTTTTGTCTATGGAATCATACCGGAGAATGGAAAGCCTGTGAGTGGTTCTTCTGATAACCTAAGAGCATGGTGGAAGGAGAAGGTAAAGTTTGATAAGAATGGGCCATCTGCGATAGCAAAATATGAGACAGAGAATATTATAGATAACGACACTGATAGTAGGGGAGGTCTCCGCAGTCTTCAGGATCTTCAAGATACTACATTGGGTTCCCTGTTGTCATCACTGATGCAGCATTGTGAGCCACCCCAGAGGAAGTTTCCACTGGAGAAGGGCATTCCACCACCATGGTGGCCTACTGGGAATGAAGACTGGTGGATACGATCAGGGCTTCCAGTCGATCAAGTGCCACCATATAGGAAGCCACATGATCTAAAGAAGGTATGGAAAGTAGGAGTCCTCACTGCTGTGATCAAGCATATGTCTCCTGATATTGCAAAAGTCAAGAGACATGTTCGGCGGTCAAAGTGTCTGCAAGATAAGATGACTGCAAAAGAAAGCTCAATTTGGTTGTCAATTTTGAGCAGAGCGGAGTCACTCACTCAACAAGTTAGCGATGAGAATAGAACTTCTGGTAGGGCTGGAGCTCCAGTGAGTGATAAGGGGGTAAGACAGGATGTTGCGACTACTAACAATGATGATAATGATGTTGATGGTTGTGAACATGGTGTTAGACCTGCTTATTCCAAGGATGATGAAGGACAAGCAAATGTTGGGGCTTCTGTGTCACATAGTGAATTGGTTGAGAGACAAAAACATGGACGTGAAAATGAGGACCCCACAGAGGAACCGAGAAGAAAGAGACCACACAGGATTTCTGCACTAGCTGAGCAATTATCTGCATCCCCTCAAGATGACAATGTCCAAGAGGAATCACAGAACCATCTTCCTGACACAAATCATACGAACCCTCAACCTGAACAATATCATGTGCACGTACCTGAGCATGATGCCTGCTCAAACTTAGCACCAAGGTCCCAAGAAGGGGGTGTAGGAGATACTCATACCTTGATATATTCAAGGTTACAGAACATTTCTGATTCTTCTGCAAATGTAGTTGCTCACATCATGCATGTCGATGGCCATCCCCTATTATATGTGGGAAACCGAGATGCAGAATCTAGAACTTCATTTGGTTTCTATAGATCGTCTAGGGGATATGAGTATTCTTGTGGAGGACAGCGGCTTAATACGATTGCAATGAATAGCCAGGTCAGGCAGGAGGCCGTGGAAATGCATGAAGAAAGTCAAGTGTTTGGGAGTGTTTTGATGCTAGATGGAAATCCAAGTGAGATTGCTGGAGATGTACATCGTTTAGTTAAGTATCCATTCCATAGTCTGCCAGATAAACTTGTAGCGAGTCACTTTGGATCTCCCATTGGTGGCCTATCACTAGATTATGGGTTCAATGGTCCATATAATCTTGGAGTCGAAGGATCTAGTTCACTTGATCCAGTTGAACTTGATTTTTCACTTGATGAAGACTTCATTCAATACTTTGGAGCATAGAGTAAGTAACATGTTTTAAATAACATTCATTTTTTTAAAATTGTTTTAATTCTGCTATTACTTATTGTAGGAGTCTTATTGTTATTTCACTATTCTTTCAGGAGGAAAGATGTTGAGAACTTGAAATCATGTGATGGCTGATTTGTTTGACCTGGCTGCAGTCACAGCATGGAGGAGATGGTGGATTAACTTTTACCTTCTATTGATTATAAAGCGAACACCTGTTGTAGGAGGGTTCCAGAGCGATTTGATTCTCATTCACTACTTTGGCAGGGAGACCAGTTGATACCATGTGATCATTAGTTGTTCATCTAATGGCTGTCAGTTGATTCTGGAAGATATAGTACATCAGGTTCATTGCTCTTTTAATGTAAAAGTGTCTGGACCTAATTTGCTGCGTCCAGTTGGGTCACATAACCTTTTGTTTTTCAGGGTGCGATTCACCATTTCGATGAATCGTGAGACATTGTTATGTGTGAGTGATCCTTTTTACAAGGTAACTGCTAATAAGGTTGATCACATTCTGCATCTATTTTTGCCCATATTCATTATTCTACTCTACATTCAAATGCATCTTGTTTTATGTTCAATATTTTTGGTAATGTTTTTTGTGATTGTCTCAAAGAATTATGGACCTTTGTTATTAGCTAATTTCTGAGCCCTTTGAAGCCTAGATACTGCAAATAGGTAAGGCACTGTTCTTATCTGTTGCTTGTTGAGTAGTTTAGGTTGTGTAACATGAATTGTAGTCACTTATATCATTCAAGGTAATATCTCAGCGAGGGTTTTTCTCGAAGAGATTTTCAAAAATTAGTTTTCTTGGAAAAATCTCAAAAGTTTTAAAATTTTTAAAAATAAAAAATAATAAGACATAAAAAATAATAGATTTTTTTTTTAATCAAAATTTCTTGCAAAATACAAGGAAATAACCTTGGAAAGTATTTAAAATACAAAAGAAACAAAAAAGTACAAAAAATTGGCCTTGAATATATAAAATAAGAAAAAATTTCATAAATATCTTGATAATATCACAATATTTTCATTTTGGCGATATTTTGAAATTATCGTGAGATTTTCCCGATATTATCAGCTACCTTAATTTCTAAACAATTCTTGCGATGTTTTCAAAATCACTGATGTCGGTTACTATGATATAAATATGTACCATATGTATTTTTAGTTTTTGTGCTACCCTCCTCCCTTGTTTGAAATAGCTATGTGTCCCAAGAGCATTGTTGTCCATTATAAGTAATTGAGAAGTATTACATATATAATCAATATAAGAGGACGTCCCAAGAGGAGCAGGTCACAATCCATACTTTTCTTTCCCATCTGTTTCTTCTCTTCTCTCTTAGAACTTCTACATGTCACACATCTCGAGGCCCAACTGTGTCATGGTATCAGAGCGGGCCAAGGATAAGGCCACATCAAATCTCAACTGCTAATGTTATTCTTGATTTGTCTTTTCTTCTATTCTTTACTTCTCCTTTCTCCATATTATTCTGTGTTTTTTCATCTCATCCTCTATTTCTTCTTTGTTTTCATTATCTTGCTCTCTTTTCTTATTAGCTTTTTATCTCGTTTTTATTCCTCTTTGCTGTCATTTTTTGCTTTTTATAATATCCTTCCTTTCTTTCATCTTCTTTCTTAAAACTTATTGTGTTCTTGATTAGGGTTAATATATCTCCCTCTTTGCATCACATATTCAGATCCACAAACAGATTCTTCTTTGCTATATTTGGATCATCTCCTCTTTGAAAAAAAAAGGAAAAAAAAAGAGGAATTTCATTTAAAAAGAAAAAGGAAAAGTTGATATTGGCTTGAATATCAGTTTCTTTGGTTCAAGTTTACGGTTTAAAAAAAAAAGAGGGCGTACATGTGTATCGCAGATCTGCAGACGTCAACAAAAAGTGTCTCTAGTCTTTGGTTTCTTTTTGTTCCTTGATTCTCGCTTTGTCTCTTTCAGTTGATATTTCTTTTTTGCTTCTTGTCGATTTCTTTATTTGGTTATCCTTGCCTGTTCTTGAGTCTTCATCCCAGTTTGACAAGTCCTATTAATTCATCCTTTTTGACCTAATTGGTCATTGAAAAGCTCAATGAGACTAATTTCATTACTTGAAAAAAGCAAATTATATCTTTTTATTATCCATCATGAATATATATGAGATTGTACCCTTGGAATTTGTGACAGAAGTTCACAACCACAATAAAGATCGGATAGAGAAAAAATCAGTTATAAACGGAATCCAAAATTTGTGGTATGAATGACTAAGCTGTGGTTTACATACATCACAACTACCCTCTTACAGGAAGTTCTGCTTCATATTTCTATTGGTACATCTACGCACGAGCTATGGGATATTTTTTCACAGGTGGTTTGAGCATATTTTGACTCCAAAGGTTTATCACTCGAAGTCAGAGTTTCGTGCATTGCAGAGAGAAAATTCTAGTGTTCTGGAGTTTCTGAACAAAGTGAAATGTATGTCAGATCAATGGGAGTCCTATATCAGATGAGGACTTTTGCTCTCAAAACCTTAGGAGGATCAGAGCATAACATGTTCATTGTCATGTACATGGGGCATTCTCCCAATTAGCCAAATTTTGATCGGTTTCAATCCATGTTGCTGGAGTTTGAATCCGTTTTTAACATGTCACCCAAGAAGGCGGATCAACAAGTGCGACATGCGGTTATGGTTGCTAGCGGCAACTTTCATGGGCCTAACTATTTGGCCGAAGTCAGGAGGTGGCTGAAGACATGGGTGCAAAAATAGTCCTGGCCATGGTGGAGGTGGTAGACATATTCCCACGCCTACTTCAGCACCACGTTCAAACGCTACATGCTAGATATGAGAAAAGAAAAAGGCCACACAAGCTCAGGTTGTTCTTGGTGGTACATTCCCACCTACACTTCTTTATCCACTATGATTTCGGGCATACCTTCTGCCTACAGGGCGTAGGCCCAACTTCCCTTCCCCTCCCCTCCTTAACATGGGACATGCTATACAACATCTGCCACAGAATCTTCATAGGACATGGATGCCTTGAGTGCTGCTTTTGGTCAGATGGGTGTTCAGCAACGAAGACCTCTCAACGTTGGTTCCATTGGTTAATGAGCTAATCCTACACACAATGGCTGAAATGCTGGTCCTAATATCCCCACATGGGTAACATCATCTAGCATGCAATCGACATCTCAGGGTTCGTGGTGGGTGGACTTAGGAGCAACCCATCATGTTATACATAGGTGATTGTTGTAATCTTTCATGCCTTACCCCTTATCATGAAAATGAACACCGGTGATGGAAAACATCATCACATCACTCATACAGACCCAAATTTGTTTTCCATCTGTTTGGGTCTGGGTCCAACTTTTAGTTCCCACTAAAAAAGGGTCCAATTAAAACCAAATTTGCTTACCCAGCCAACAAATTTACAATAGAACCCAATGATCCAGCCCCATGGGGGGTTGGCGTAGTAGGGTAGGGCTTTGGCTGCAGTCAAGGTTAAATTCTCATGGGTGTTGCCCCTCTGCGCAAGCCAACACGTAGCATAGGCCCCGGAAGACTTAGAGTTTTACGCTGCCGGCACGACAACTGTAGGTATGGCAGGCTGAGCCAGCGTGACCAGGTCTTAATGCCAGGGGTGCTTTCTTCGGGTTATAAATCCAAACAAAAAAAGAACCCAGTGATCCATATGAGAAGTTCATATTTTAGCCATAACCAAACCCGAATCTGAACCTGAGTATATCATCCGGCCGAGTTCCAGTCCAACTTTTAGACTCGTTTCAAACACAAAGTTCAGTGAAACATGGTCCTAACCCAACCAGAACCGATCACCCTTAAATAGGGCTTCTTTGGGGGTAAACCTGGGTCGCCAAATGTCTGGTAGGAGCGGTCAGTGTACGTCACCTTATGTTGGGACGTCGCAAGTTCGAATCCCAATGGTATAGTTGTATAACTGGTAGGGGATCTGCCTAACCACAGCTTTCTCTGTCGAAAAAAAAATAAATTAAACCTGGGTCTGCCTTTGCTCTTTAGTATAGATTGACCTTGGTACAACTTTAATCCAGGTGCAAATAGTTATTGCCCATAAGAGACCCGAACATTTGGCAAGGTGAGTTGGTTTAAGGCATTCATGGTGAAGGACGTTTTGAGCTCGATACCTAGAGTAATGTTAGGTGTAAGAAAGAAGGGAGAGAAATTCAAAGAAGAAATGGGTTGTTTAGAGATAGAGGTCTTGATGAGGTGGAATAGTCCCATATTGCTTTTGCTTGAGTTTTCTGAGGGCTTTATAAGCAACTAGGGAACTCATACACTTGTTCCTGAGAACAAGGGAGTGGGATGACCACCACACACACACGCGCGCACGCCCGCCGTGCCGTGTCGTGCCGTGCCGAGCCAAGCCGGGCCGGTTCGGGTTCGGGTAATTGGCCCTTTAGGGCCATATCCAATCAAGACAAGTATCTTTTTACCCAAAGTTTCTTTGGCTTCGGTAATTGGTTATGGGAATGGATAACGGGTCACGACTCCTCGGATTCCGTGCCCGTTATGGAACTTCGGATTTCGTAACGGATCTCGATCTTTCGAAGTCCGTTAACGGATCACGTCCCCTCGGATTTCGTAACGGGCTCCTTCCACGTTTCATAACCGTTCGTGGGTTATAAAAGCGTGGTCAGGGGTGGGGTTACGGATATGCTGAGACAAGCGATTTTCTGAAGGAGAGCTCTGCGATTTCCCATCTCCCCTGTTACTCTCTCTCTCTCTTTCCTGTGAGTTTTTTCCGAAAGGGTGGTTCTGCAACTTTGGTTCGAAGAGGCTGTTTTCGAAGGACGATCCGCCGGAGTGCACCGTTCGGTTCGTCGTGGCTATTGTATCCTGTGGGAAGGACGCCGGACCCTGATTTGCGCAGTATGTGGGGGCGAATCTTCTCTAAGGGGAGTACTTTTGTATGCCTTAGCCTATTACATAAACTAAACATGTTCCTGTTGTTTTCTTTATGTTCTATGCATCTGTTTAATCTTATGCTGTCGTCTGGATTTTGGTCTGATGCGGAAAATGCCATGCTTGCTCCCTGTTACTGTTTCGGTCGTCTGTTAATCATGTTATTTACACTGTTGTATTTCTTGATTTATTTCGTGTTTTATATCATGATGACGATTGTGAAACTGTGTGATCTGAAAAATGATCCAACATGTGAGTCCCTTGCTGCAATGACCAAGCCAACATAACACTACTTCCTATTGGCAGGAGGAAATATTCATTTGTTTCTAGCTATTTCATATTTGCCAATATTTTCTCAAAAAGCAAAAAAAAAAAATATTTTATCGCAAGATGTAGATAGATAGATATAACTAGGGGTGTCAACGGGTAGGGTTTGGTTTCAGGTATGGTATTGGGTCCGGACCCAGGTCTAATCGGATCTACTATAAGAAAAATCATACCCGAACCCGATAAAAACTACATGAACCAAACCTGGTAAAACCATATTTTTTTATCTTTTCTACATTGAAAAATTTTGGGTCTTAATCGGAAATTGGTTTGGGTCCGGGTCTGGTAAAAAATTTTACAAACTATACCCGGGTCTATGTATTAATCAGACCTTTGGGTCCGGACCTAGGTCTTCTTATTTATCACCATACCCGAACCCTATAGGGTTTGGTTCGGGTGGGGTCTGGGTACGTAAGCCAGGCCCTCTGACACCCCTAGATATAACACATCATAAAGCTATGCCATTTGTTACAAAAGATAGATAATACATCACAAACCTATGTCAATGGTAACAAAAGGCTGGACATGTAACCAATGATAGACATGCATCATCCCTCTCTGTCCAGTCTTCTTTGAAACTCTTATTTCTTCCTCTGATGCAATGTTTTCCCTTCAGACCAAGTCTATGGGAATGTCCATCACATATCCTTAGCATGACAGGGCATGAAGGGCCACCAAAGCACTAAATTTGGGTCTGACATAATTGGATATATAGTTTGATCCGATCCGGAGTTGAATGAAGAAATCATCAACTGAATCCGGATCTGTTTGTCATTTATCCTAATTGGATCTAGGTTGATGTGTAATCAGTGTAAGATTGTGTTAAATTTAGAGGTGGAATGGGGATGCAAAAGCATAAACACAAAACCTTACTGGATTAACTAATCGGATACGAGACCCTTTATCGATGACTAAATGTATGGAAGGCTGGATATTGGTTCCAAATCCATACCACTTGCATCCCTAGCACTAACTTCCATTGGAGAATTTCTTCCTGGTTTCTCATGCATGATATTGCAATACTGGTTCCCCTATATTCAGTAGGGATGAAAACAGATTGGACGTGGGGCCAATCATGCCAGATCCGAATCCCAAATACAAAGTGCAAATCCGAATCCAAAACTGCAGCCAAAACATATCCAATATGGGGTGTGCGTGGGGATGGGTTGGATCCAAAATAAATGTGATAAAAATGATCCCGGTAAAAAGAAAGACTAAAAAAAAAATCTCTTTACATGTAAACATACGTTTGAATAACATTTTTAACCAATCCAAACTAAATCCATATAAACACCCATCCGAATCGGAAAATAATCTAAGCAAGTGAATCCAGGTGCACATTGGGATCTTGTGTTTAACCACCCGAATTAAAAAATAATGTACCAGATTAAAATAAGATATCCAACTATATCCGATCCATTTGAACCTCTTATATCCACACACATGACTAGGAAAGGGAATAATAAAACATAAAAAATGCAAAGTCTGCAACAAAAGAAAGAAAAGATCAATTGTCAAGTTATGTTAGAGAAATTGACAAAGGATATGACAATAGTGAGCCAACTATGTTTGGCTCCATATTAACCGCTTTTGAGCTTGACCTTGAGAGGAAGTAGCTTGTCTTTATCTTTCATATATATATATATATATATATATATATATATATATATATATATATATATATATATATATATATATATATATGAGAACGTATTAGGCCCCATTTCTCTTTCTGCCCCATAGTTTTGAAGTGTTTTATTATAGATCTGAACCGTTAACTGTGTTTAGCATGCCCAATTTACTGAGAATCAACTCTTGGATCATGTTTTTAGATGAAAAAATATGTTTTTAAGAGCCGGTAAAAACTGATACCTTCGTAGCCATTGATTTTGGGTCACCGAAAAAAACCTGTATACAAGTCAGATTGCGATGATCCAAAAGCCTGTTTCCACTAAACAAAACATATAGACCACATCTATGATGTTAGTTGTAATAAAAAATACAAAAAAATAGAATTTTGAGGAGACAGAAAGTGGGTAGTACAAGCACATTACTTTGTATATATATATATATTGAAAGCCAATTTGGGGTTAGGCACACCCTACCAGTTATACAACTATAATATTGGGTTTTGAACCTGAACCGTCTTAGCACAAGGTGACGTGCACTAGATGCTCTTACCAGACAAGTGGAGCCCCGTGTTGGTGTCCTTTATCATTCATATTGGAAACATTGAAGTAGGACCCACAAATAATAACTTAGTAACGAAATATTCTCACGATCAGGTCACCATAATGTGACAAAAAATGGGCCAACATGACAGGTGTGTGTGGCTAAAAGATATAAAGAGGTTGCATGAAAAGTTTTGAATACAAACACAGCAAACCCATTTCTTAGAAATAAAGCGCCACCAAAAAGGGGTCTTAGATGCTCACAACATCATCAACTTTAAAAATAATACAAAAAAATAGTATGAAGCGCGAAGCAGGATACGATTGTAAAGCAATTATGCAAGCGCATGAAAAATGAAAAGAAATCATAGAAAATAATATAAGGCATGGGTAAATGAAAATAAAAGAAGTATAAAATCATATAAAACCAGCATGTTGTAAAAAAAAAGTTATGATTTTTTAATATAAAAAATGTAAGAAGTGGAGTAACTAATGGGAAGTGGCAAGAAACGATTTGAGAAACTAAGAGGAAGGGGCTTTCTCACTTAAGAGAATCCAGTTTTTCATATTCTGAAAGCGGGTTTTCCAAAGCTTCACTTTCTTTCAAAGAAGCAAAGAGTTTTTAAGCTTTTGAAGCAAGTTTCTTCATGTAGCAAGAAGCTTTCAGTAACTATGATCTTTACATTCATTTTAAAAAATTTAAAATATTATAAAATCATTATTTAGATGATCATATTATGATTTTATCATAATACATTCTTGTTGGTAAAATATCAAGAAAAGGTTATTCTTACTTTTCACATATTTTAAATATAATTTTCATTACAGGAATTAGGCATAACTGTGGATGCCCCTATATGAGATGCACCAGGAGCATTCGATTGGTGAAGAAACATGCAAAACACACACAAATATGACATTCACCATCACTTTAGAAGCGCCTCTAAAGGTCTTTACCAGTGCTTTTAGATCTTACAGACTGAAGGTTGCTTTTTCATGGGCTTCACTTACTCCGTTTGATCTTGCGTGATCTAATGATGAGCGTGCATCTGTTGATCTGTTAAGGGACCTGCAGCTAGGGTTGTCAATGGGTTGGATCTGGTTAGGAGCCAAGTGAGCCTGATTTTGGGGTGTGGGTGCCAGGTTTGGACTCAGCTCCAGTAGGATCCACAATAAGAAAAACCATAGCCGGGTCCTATAATTAGACATGAACCAGACCTGGTAAAATAATATTTTTTATCCCTTTTACAAATCATGAGTCTTGTTGGAAACTTTGGGTAGGACTTAGGTCTAGTATGAAATTTCACAAGCCGTACCTTGGATCCAACCCAGTTTCTAATCGGACCTTCTTCTTTATCACCAAAGCCAAACCCTATATGCGGCTATGCCCTATTACATTTTCAGTTACTTTTATTTGTGAATTTATTTTCTTAAAAATACAAGAAAATATTATTAAATCCCTTGGAGAAGTTAATAGTCAAATAAGTGACTTTTGAAATGATAACACACACACACACACACACATATATATATATATATATATATATATATATATATATATATATAATGCACCCATTTTGCCCCGTTTTCTCATTCTGCCCTGTTAGGCCCATTAAAAATCATAGTTTTCGCTATTTTTCTCACATCTAACATCATACATGCAATCTATAGGTTTTGTTTAGTGAGAACCCGTTTTTGGATGTTCAGTTTTCTCTCTCTCTCTCTCTCTTTCTGTTAACTTTTTTTTTTTTCATTTTTCTCATTTTTCATTTCTCTTTCTTCTTTTTTCCTTCGTTTTGGGGCTCCTTGGCATGTCTTGGGCCTGGTGGGTTATCTGGTAGGTTAAATGTTGGTTGAACCTGTTTCGTAATGTTGATGGTTATAATTCGGCTCTCTCTCTCTCTCTCTCTATATATATATATATAGAGAGAGAGAGAGAGTAAAAATGATGACCACAGGATGCCGGTGGACGTGTTCACAAAAAAGTTGGGGGCTTACTATTCTTGGCAAAAGGCAAAATCCTGCAAACTTGTTGCGGTTTAACTTCCACCTCTCGAACTTGCTTTTTCCGATTTTGGTAAATGGAGATCTAGAGAGTCCCTTTGGTGTAATAATGCTAATAATCATCAACCTAATTGGTTTTATTTCGAATTTTTTATTTTATTACACATCAACCATCTTTGAAGATAGTTCGGAAAACCTACAAATTTTCATAGAAAAACTGAATACTCACATGTGAAAAGTATGGGACATACATCTGAGGAAAATTTCACCGCCATTTTTTCATCATTATAGGTGGAGAAAATTTTCACATGTACATCTGTGAAACGTTAAACACATGACATGGGAAGATTCTAGTTTTTCATAATTGGTGCAAAATTTTCCTATCTTTTTCCCACAATTCATATGTGGACTAAGACTCAGAAAATGACCTAATAGACTACAAAAGGTTCTGCCGCCTCAATCTCAAACGTTAAACACTACAATTTCCTGTCTTTAATTTTCACAAGTAGGAAATTTGAAATCTATAGCAATTTCCAGTTCTGGTAGGAAAAATGAAATATTCTTAAGTTACAAACAGTAGTCCAAACTTTCTATGTTAGTGAAGCATTGAAAGCAATCCAGCAGCACTCGCAGGCATGCACACACACACACACACAAACATATCTATATTTATTTATTTGTCTTATTTACAGAAAAAAAAATAAATATTTTCCTTGATAAAGATAGAATTTTTAATTGATTTTGCAATTGTTGCATTGCTGTTGAAAATAATGGGATGACTTTAAATAGCAAAACGCCTATAGTAGATCATATAGATTACACTTTCGTTATCAATGATGGGAAAGTTAACTAACTATGATAATTTTTTTTGAGAGAAAAAAAATCATTGTTAGATTTTCAATTGATAATGAAAGTATATTCTGTTAATTTATTGGATTCGGGCGATGTCGGTCGCTCTTGGAAAATCATAATACTGAATGTGTCATGAATTTTAAATTTTAAATAGTTGTGATATAAATTATGGCTCATTTTACTTATATATTTATGATCAAACTACTAATACAATAAAACAGTTGGTGGGTTGAATATTTTGTCTATTAATCATGTGTTTATGATGAAACAAATACGTTAAAACAGTTGGCGGTTTGAAACATTTCCTTCTAACAGATCATTGCTATTTATATCAGTAACTTGTCTAGATTACCAAAAAAAATTTATTTTATTATTTTCGCTCTAAATGGTCAATGGTGTTTATGATTGCTTAGGCCTTGCCATCACTAATTTTAAACGGGCAGTACTTTTATCTTCAATTTAAAATTGTTAATGACTATTTAACTTGAATCAGATCAAAGTTCAATATAGGTAGTTAGTCAGTCTCCATCTGAGTTCATTTTATGCATGTTTGAACATCATATGAAAGAAGACTGTATTTAAAAACTTCTATTCAAAACCATACAGCATAAAAGAAAAAAAAACCCAACAGATTAGAAACATTGAAGTTCATGAAATTGGTTAGGTATTTTGGAACAGACTAGAAGAAATATTGAAGTTTCACGTAATTGACCATATCTTGTACAGCCCAAATTAAATGAAAAACCAGAAATTTCGCTTGTTATCTGACTTTTGATACAATTAAATTTGTTTCTTCGCGTGCAAGATCTTCTTAGTGTTAGGAAAACTTGATATCTAGATTATGGTGTTTTTTTCAATTCAAGGTAAAGCACCCTAGTGAAAAATACTAAATTAATTTTTATTTTAACCTCATGCACTTGGATCATGTTTTCCGGACACATATCGTCGGCATTTTTGTGAGTTGAAAAATCAGTGAACTACAAAGCACAGACTATCATTCTTTCAAGGGTATTTTAGTTATTTTTATAAGATTGAATTTATCTAATGTTAATCATATATATAGATATATATACAGAGAGAGAGAGTAGAAACCCACAAAATGGGCACATGGCTAAATGAAACATGCTAATGGATTTTTGGTGTTTTTTTTTTGAAATTCTGACCCATGATTGATTTACTAAAAACTGATACTTGGATCATGCATTTTAGATGAAAAAGTAATATTTAAAGTAATGAAAAATTATAAAAATTGTAGACCATTGATTTTTTGAAACCTTATAAAAACATATTCATGCTTCGGAATCAAATGTTCTAAGAAGTGATTCCTATAAAAATAAGCATATAATTCACATCTGTATGGTCAGAATTTTGAAAAAAATGACAGAAATCCAATATCATGTTTCATTTAGCACTATGCCCATTTTTGTAGTTGCCTAATACATTTTTAGCTTACCGTCAGCCCACCAACAATGAATAGGTGTTTGTGGGTTGTTTTTCGCCTTAGCAAATGTGTTCACAATGATTGATTTGCTAAGAAATGATACTTGAATCATGTTTTTGAGATAAAAAACATGATTTTTAAGTATTAAATATTTATAAAAATTATAGACCAACAATTTTTAAATCTTATAAAATTCTACTTGCTTATCAAAGTCGATGATCCAAGAGTCGATTCCTATAAATCAAGCATGTAGATCACATTTGTATAGTCATATTTAAAAAAAATAGAAAATCCCTTCAAAAGTCGGACAGTAGGCAGCCACCACCTACTCTCTCTCTCTCTCTCTCTCTCTCTCTCTCTCTCTCTCTCACCCGACACCACTTCTTCCCCCCTCACCCAGTTCCTCCTCTAGCCATCGGCTACCGCCGCCAGTGCCACCCCACTCCCGCGTCGGACTCCACCCACCACAACAAAGCAGGGGATTAACGATGACCACATTCCGTCGCTAACAGGCTTAGCGACGGATTAGCGACGACGAGGCAACAATATGCTTACGTCATGATTTTTTTGACGCTAACTGGCGCCAGAATAAATTCGTCGCCAAGTCCGTCGCTAATTGCAACGAAATAACGAGTGATATATTTCGTCGCCAATCCGCCGGTACTAAACGGCGACCACGGCTTGGCGACGGATTTACGTCCGTCGCTAAGCTGCCGCTAGATTTATATGCATAGCGACGGATGTTTCCGTCGCTAATCTGTCGCAAACACGAAAAAAAAAATAAAAAAATTATTTGAAAATTAAATACCGAGAATGATACAATTTATATTTCCTG
Source organism: Nuphar pumila (assembly GCF_984573655.1). Classification (NCBI taxonomy): domain Eukaryota; kingdom Viridiplantae; phylum Streptophyta; class Magnoliopsida; order Nymphaeales; family Nymphaeaceae; genus Nuphar; species Nuphar pumila. The sequence goes on along the minus strand of NC_143256.1, from coordinate 117,400,849 downwards.
TAAATAAAAAATAAACCACACAAAAAATTCCATATAAAAGGAATCTACAACAATTAATCGTTCCACCTTAAAATTAACAAGTTCAATTAACTACAATTCAATAACTACATTTAAGAAACAAAAAAAAAATAAAACTTCTTCAACACAGTTCTCTAATCATCGCCAAGATTTTGTGTGTCTTCTTCTTCATTGCCTTTATCTGTCCCTTCAGCTTCGCTACGCTGATTATCGCTAGCAGCCTACACAAGAAAAGAACAATTAGTATTGATAAACAAAATATAATGAAATAAATTACACACTATATGTGATTCTATCATGTGCTCATATGTGTTCTAAGGCAATAAAAAAAATTTATATGTGATTCTATCATGCTCATATGTGCTCTAAGGCAGGCAAAAAGCTATATATGTGATTCGATCATGCTCATATGTGTGCTAAGGCAGTCAAAAAATTGAATATGTGATTGTAGCATGCTCATATGTGTTCTAAGGCAGACAGAAAAACTCTATATGTGATTCTATCATGCTCATATGTGCTCTAAGGTAGGCAAAGCAAAAAACTTTATATCTGAATATATCATGAATGATATATGTTCTAAGGCAGTAAAAAAATTCTATATGTGATTTTGGCATGCTCATATGTGTTCTGAGGCAGTCAAAAAACTGAATATGTGATTATAACATGCTCATATGTGTTCTCAGGCAGTCAAAAAACTGAATATGTGATTATAGCATGCTCATATGTGTTCTAAGGCAGTCAAAAAAACTTTATATGTGATTCTATCATGCTCATATGTGCTTTAAGGCAGGCAAAAAACATTATATGTGATTATAGCATGCTCATATGTGCTCTAAGGCAAGCAAAAAACTCTATATGTGATTCTATCATGCTCATATGTGCTCTAAGGCAGACAAAAAGTTATATATGTGATTCGATTATGCTCATATGTGTTCTAAGGCAGACAAAAAACTGAATATATGATTATACCTGAGAGGGATCTGCAATCGAAGATCCTCTATTCAACACAAGATTGTTGATCTCATCTCGGAGAAAGGGGGCGACAGTGTCATGGAAGTAGTCATTCATTGTGTTCTTAATGATCTGGCGTACATCATCACCGGAAAGAATAGGCTGTTGCTTGGAGCTTATGTCGGCGAAAGAAGTCTGTGAGTCGTAACTGGAAGAAGCAATAACTGGTGAAGTGTTCAGATTACTCCCAAACCCAAACACGCGACCTTTTTTGGGTTCACCTACTGCAGTCACTCATGCTGCAGGATCAAATGATGGATGCTGAGTAGCGTCATCGCCATATCGTTCTACCATCTGTTGCTCATATGCCTCCTACAAAATAATGTTTAAAGTATGCATTAATAATTAATGATAACATTATGATAACTTGCATATTGCAATGATTATTAATAGAATAAATACATACCGTTGTCGTTCTCGCCTTCTCTGATACGAAGACTCCCGTGATCTTCCGTTTATGTGTTTCAACAAACACATCCTTATATGGTACATTGTCTCATTTTTCTGCTTCCTGCAAAGTTAAAGGACAAAAGATTTAGTTCATAAGTTTGCAACAATACTTATAAAATTAATATTATATATTGATGAGTTACCATTTTCTTCAGGTGGCTCCCAAATGTCTTAGATCCACCTGTGTGCAAATGGGCTTCGGGCATTTTCGCTCGATTTTGTCCAGCCTTCGCAGAGCGATTTCGAAATGCATCTCCCGCCCACTTATCGCACATTTCATCCCAATAATCTCTCCTGATAGTAATAGGGCCATGATCCTTCCACTGTAGTGGATCATCTATTATGCTAGATGCTTTTTTTGCTGCAGTCTTCATATTGTGCAGCATGCCTGCAAATCGATTGACATCCATCTTCTGCTACACCTTCCTTGCATCATTTTCTTTCACCGTAGTTGCGAAGCGATTCGAAGCTTACAAATATTTTCAGAAAGTTAGTAGACATTACTTAAATAAATTAAATATAAAACACATTAACTATGAGGAACAACTGTATACCGTGAATGGGGACCACAATTTGTCTAACACCTTCTTTGGGTACTCTTTTCATTGAGCCACCGGTTCTAGTAGATGTTGAAGAAGTGAATTCCTAATCTCCCATACTACTTCTTGTGGCTCAAACCTCATGCTACACATGAATTGTTACACAGTAAATATCAATATAAAATATTTATAAGATATGCAATAATTAAAAATGAAATACTTACGGTCGATTATCAATATACACTATTCGAATGAGTCTTCTTATGCCAGACTCAGAAGACCCTGCTTCCTGTGTTGGCTCATGACTTGTGTGATCAACTGGTGTACGTGGGTCGTGTACAGGCGAAACATCATCTGTAAAAAAATACGTTAGACTTTCTCAGAATACACATTTGAACTAATCGAGCATCCAATTAGTTAAATGATATACCTATCACAGGAGCTCGTGAAGATGAAGGCTGAGCCTGGCTACTACTGGATGAGTGACCATTGTAACCTCCATGAACCATATTCTAACAAATAACATATGTCATACAATACATTCAAATAATTTACATCAAGTATTACAATACATTCAAATAATTTACATCAAGTATTACAATACATTCAAGTCATTCGCATCAAGTATTACAATAATTCAAATCATTCGTATCAAGTATTGCAATGCATTCAAATGATTCGCAACAAGTATTACAATACATTCAAATCATTCATATCAGGTACTGCAATGCATTCAAGTCATTCACATCAAGCATTGCAATGCATTCAAATCATTCGCATCAAGTATTACAATGCATTCAAATAATTCAAATCATTTATATCAAGTATTGCAATAATTCAAATCATTCGTTGCATAAATTACAATACATTCAAATAATTCAAATCATTCACATCAAGTATTGCAATGCATTTGAATAATTCGTATCAAGTATTACAATACATTCAAATAATTCAAATCTTTCACATCAAGTATTATAATGCATTCAAATAATTCATATCAAGTATTACAATACATTCAAATAAAATTTTTAATCATTCACATCAAGTATTGCAATACAACTCATTCATTCGCATCAAGTATTACAATAAATTCAAATAACGCAAATCATTCACATCAAGTATTACAATGCATTTAAATAGAGGTTTGTATTACAAGATTTTGCTCACTAGCTTGAGAATTCTTCCTCGTCACTTGTTTGACTTTCTTCTTCTTCTTCATTGTTTACCCATCCAATAAATTAAATAACAAGAATTTTGATATCATACAATAACAAGAATTTTGATGCATGCATTGATAACTTAATATTTTCATGTGCAAACTATTAATGACTCGATACAATCATTTGAAACATGCATTCATTATATAATTTTAAATGGAAGTCATAATCAAATTGAAAGTAACTACATGCAAGCATGAATACAATTACATCAAACATTGCAATACATTGTAATTATTCATATCAAATAAATGGCAAACATGTACCTGCAGCAAACACACTTCAATATCTCACTAACTGCTACCATGCCTAGCATGGACTCCGTACTCAAAAAATAAGAACACTTCAATATTCATACATTAAAATTATGCTCAACATGATCTCTGAACTCCAACAAAGTAACCCTAAATATCAACAACTAAGTGAGTGTGTGAACAATAAAGTGTTACATCTAATAAATTAAATAACATGTGATATGCTTGCATCACTTACTTACCACGGGTATTTACCCGATTTGCATTGTTTTTGTCACTTACTTACCATAGGTGGTTGAGCACGAGTTGGTTTCGTTGAAAAATCTGCAAAAAAAAAACACTGTTTTAAAATGAAGTCACAAAAAAAAAACAGGTTGTTCCGGCAAGGGTTCGACTACCCTGCTGTTCCGGCAGGGGGTCGACCCCCTTACGAAACATAGAGGGTTAACCCCCTTACAGAACATAGAGGGTTAACTGACCCCCCGTTCGGGCAGGGGGTCGACCCCCAGCCTTTCTGCCAGTGAGTCAACCCCCCTGCCGAAACATGAGGGGGTTTAACCCCCTGCATTTTCCGACAGGGGGTTAACCCCCTGCCGAAACGGCAGCGAGTTAAACCCCTTGCCGAAACAGCAGGGGGTTAACCCCCCGCATTTTCCGGCAAGGGGTTAAACTCCCTGTCGGAAAATGGGGGGGGGGGGGGGGGGGCGTCCTTTACCTGTCTCCGGGTGATGGGACCGGCGGACGGCGGGAGCAACGAAAAAAGAAAAGGAAAAGTTGTCTGGGATTAGGGTTAATTCGAAAATTAGTGACAAATTAATTCCGTCGCTAAGCCAACATAAATCAAATTTACGGAACGTGTGACAGACTATATTCCGTCGCCATGTCTGTCGCTAATTAGCGACGTACTAGATTCGGTCGCAAACTGCGTCGACAAATGGTGTGGTCGTAACGACAAAACAGTATGTCACAAAATCCGTCGCTAAGTAGCGACAGACTATTTTCCGTCGCTATTTTCGTAAGCTTCATTAATTATAGCGACATATGTTCGTCGCTTGTTAATTCGTCGCTAACTAGCGACGGATTAATTTTGTCGCTAAAGTCTGTCGCTAACAACGTATTTTCTTGCAGTGACGAGGCCGGCGACACCCACACTCTCTGTTTTGTTTTTTCTTTCTTTGTTTTCGGTGCCACCCCACTCCCCCTCTTTCAATTTGTTCACAGGACAACCCATCCGACCACCGCCCGTCACCACCACCATTCTGATGACCTCCTCAACCGATGCATCTCTCTCTGCAAAACCCTAGTAGCAGTCACGCCTATTTCACCCTCTGAAATCGAGCACCTCACAACCTCCACCACGTTGTCCTTCGCCAGGAGAGCGTACCACCTCGACCGCACCCCCAACCCCACCAGCTTGTCGCTGAGATCCAAGGTAACCCAAAGAGCCCTGGTGAATTCTCTGTTCCCGTCCGAGAGGAACAGTATCTCGTCTCCCGCCTTCAGATCAGCCTTCCATGCCTTTATCACTAAGGCATCATTGACGGAGACACATGTGATGGTGTCAACCCCTTTCACCTTTAGCTCCCCCGATTTTTGGACCTTGATGACTTACCTTCATTCCCTAGCAGGTTAACTCTCTCTCTCTCTCTCTCTCTCTCTCTCTCTCTCGATGATGATGATGATGATGATGATGATGAGAGGCAAGCCGCGGGGGTCTGATCGATTTTGGAGCCTCTCGTGTGGTCGGTCAGTTTCTCACAACAAAGAGGCTCTTCTGGAGTTGGCGGAGGGGATTAATGCTTGGGTCTTCACGATGTCACTCTGGAAGTGGGGGGCTCTGATTAGGGTACCCTTCAGGTTGTCTGAGGGATTCTTCGCATCCTTATCTGGGTTCCTGGTCTGCAACTTGCGTCAACGAGTGCTTGATTTAGGGGACGTCCGGTGGTTTGTCAAGTCTCTTTGCACGGAAGCTCTGGAAGACAACGAGATTCAAGGGTCACTCAGTGCTCCTTTTTTCGGTCGTGCTCTAACAAGGATGTATTAGAGGGGTGGAATCTGGTTAGGCTGGCGTGACAACCTTCTTTGTGCAACCTTAGGCGACGGGCGAAGCCAGGGGACTGGTGGTGTACTGTCTGTTTCAATCGCAACTTTTGATCAAGAGTTTTCTGTCACAGGTGTGGCTCAGATCGTTTGAGAATTCAGCATATTGTTTGCCTCTCTGACGAGTCTCGTATGCCGAAACCTTCACCATAGGCTAGGCACCGGGTCTCTGCTCCTTGTCGACCTGTTGTATCTTTCTGTGATGTGGCGCAAGTGTGTACCTTAGAGGCAGGTACCTCTTCATTTTCAACGGTAAAGATAGGATCGCTCTGGGTACCGTTGAAGATATTCAGTACCGTCTGTTTGTCTCATGAGGCCGACCATTCATTGGAGTTCTATCGCTCGTATCCTGGAGTGGCCATCGGGAAGCATCCTTCTAAGCCAGCAAGTTGTCACATTCGCTCTGACGAGTTAATGAGTACAACTGTTCTCGAGATGGAGTGTGGGTCCACTTGCGTTGAGAATTCTTCGGGCTCTATACGTTCATCCAGTTTGCCTCTTCAACTATTGGGCCGCCAGCACGATCTTGCTTTCGGGAGTTGTGTTGCATTTATCGCCTATGATGGATCCTGGTCCCGTTCATTTTTTTATGATCGTGAGATCTTTTGTTCTGCCAATTCTACACTTCGTATTCTGATGATATTTCTATCGTGTGAAGGCGTCCTGGTGTGCATGAGGTCTCTCCCGACGTGTTTTTTGGGTTTTACCTACATGGTCTCGTTTTCACCTTGCATGCCACAACAAACCCACTTTCTGTGTTTGGCAGACTGCCTACCCGATCAAGATGAGGGATGTCCCGTGGAGGTTCTCGGAGCATCTGTTCAGGGGGCCTCGGGGGTCTCCTGCTTGCAACCCATGCATCCACAACCTTGCCCAGATTCGTTAGGTTCGTGGGGTGGGTTGCAAGGGGTCGATGACATGTTCGACATATGGAGTATGTCCTTCGTCGAGGTTGTGCGGGTACTAGGAGTGCAGATTTCACTCGGGCAACTTTCTTCGATCTAGCAACAGATTGTTCTTCGGGTATGATCGGCGGTCAGGGTCGCAAATAGTCTTCGTAGAGCTAAATCATTGACACATTCACAAGCCCAGCTTCAAGAAGATGGCTCCAGCTTAGTTTGACGCTCAGCCAGGTAAAGGCGTACTACGGTGCTGCCTGATTATTTATCATGGATATGTGTATTTGAAATATTAGGGGCATAAATTGCCCCCATAAGCGCTTGTTTTTAGCTAATTGGATTAGGTATGAAGGTCCGGACGTCGTTGCAATTTGTGAAACAAAAATGGAGGATATTCCGTTATCAGTGATATCTTACTTATGAAGAGGTGTAGCGTATGCTTTTAAACCGGCCGTTGGGTTTGCTGGGGGCATCTTGGTTCTTTGAAAAGCTTCTCTTAAGGTGGCAATAGTGGATATTGGTTATTATTTCATCTTCTTTTCTGCAAACTTGTTGTCGTCGATACAACATGTCGTCTTCACTTTTGTGTATGACTCTATTGTATCTGCCTCGCGACTAACGTTCTGAGCTGATTTGGACTGAGTTTTGGTTATATTTGGAGTTCTTCAGTGTTTAGGAAGAGATTTCAATTGCCTGTTGTCCACGCAGAATCCTAGTCTAATAGTTCTTCTCAGCCTCTCCATTAGGGGGTTTCAGAAGTTTGTTCGGTGGAACCAGCTTTACTCGGTACCTCATATGGGGGTGCAATTCTCGTGGTCAAATATGAGGTCTCGCCCTTGCTTGTGGATACTTGATCATTTTTTTCTCTCCCCAAAACTATTTCACGCGGTCCCGGATGTCACTACATGTCTGCTGCCACGGACCTTGTCTGATCATGAACAACTGATTGTTTCTTGAGGCACAGGCTTCAAAGCGTATTGTAGGTTCTTCTTTGAGAAGTGGTGGCTTCGTGTGCCAGACTTTCAGCAGCTAGTCGAACAATCGTGCGCTCAACCTGATATGGGATCTTGGGCGGTCATTTGCATCCATGCAAAGCTTATTCGTCATCGGCAACGTATCAAGGAATGTCTTAGCTTTAATAACCTGAACAAGTTTAGGTCCATTGACCAGTGGGAAGATGAGCTCTTCTATCTGACCCAACGTCTGGTTGATCTTGTTGGTGTGCCGGAGGGTCAAGTGCTTCAGTTGTAGGAGCGTATCGTCGTTCTCTCTGCCCTTATTGCAGAACAAAGAGCACAAGATGAGATTAGATGGAAGTTGAGGGCAACAGTTACATGGTTGGCTAATGGCGATGATAATACACAAATTTTTCACATGAACGCATCAAATAAATACAGTAAAAATCAGTTACTCTTGGTCGAGATCGATGGATGTCAGTTGGGTCAGCAAAATTGTCTGCCAGCTATTACTTCTTATTTCTCCAAGCTGTATTCAGCCGACTTAGGCGTCAGAGGGGGGGGGGGGGGGGGGGCATCAGTGATATGGGCTATAAGCGGTTGGCGACCAACTAATATATTTCTTTACAGGCTCGATTCACCTAAGTTGAGATTTCTAATGTTATTAGAGGACTCTCAAGATGGAAGGCCCCAGGCCTTGACGGTTTCCACATCGACTTCTTCAAAGCTTTTTGGACAATTGTTAAAACTGACCTGCTCCACTTGTTCGATGAATTCTATCGTAATGCAAGGCTGCCTAAACCATATCATGTGAAAGTCATCTCTTTGATTTCTAAGAGGCAAGGGGCGTCAAACATATCCAACTTCAGGCCGATTTTGGTGATGGGTGCTCTGTATCACATTATATCTAAGGTGTTGGCTAATCGGTTGTGCGCTGTCATTAATCAACTTGTCTCTCCGAACCAGGGGGCTTTTATTTCAAGTTGAAGTTTGCAAGGGTCTTTTATTTGTGCAACTGAGCTTCTTCACTCTTTACAGTCGACTGGAGCACTGTACTTCTTGCTAAAATTAGATTTTCACAAGGCTTATGATAGTTTGGCATGAAATTTTCTTATTGAATCTCTAACAAACATAGGGTTTGACAGCCAGTTTATAGCATGGGTTAAGGAGTTGGTCACGAAATCTATATCGTCAGTTTGCATCAACGGACTGAGAGGGGAAGAATTGAAGTTAGCTAGAGGTGTGCAACAGGGTTGTCCCCTAGTCCCTATCCTTTTTAATATCGCGACAGATGGTTTACCTATTTTCATGAAAAGTGCAGAACAAACAGGCCTCTTGGATTCCTTGGGCATTCCTGGTTTTGTTGGTCACCCAATTCAATATGCAGACAATACTATAATATTTGGTCATGCGAATGTTAATCAAAAGTCTAGGTTGTGCTTCATTATTAAAGTCTTCGCTGCAATTTCAGGTCTTCGCCTGAACGAGAGTAAGTGCACTCTGGTCTTACTCAATGCTGACCCTCTTCTCCAATCGACTATTGCAAGGATCTTCAACTGCCCAATTTCTGACATTCCTGTCAATTTCTTGGGTCTATCATTGCACTCACTGCAGCCGACAAGAACGTCATCTTTGATGTCTACTATAGAGCGGGTGCAAGGGAGATTGCAGTCTTGGAAGGCCCGATATTTATCTTTTGCGGGACGATTGAGGTTAATTCGTCATGTTTTGGCCCGATTATCAGAGTTTCGTATGTGCATGTTCATTATATCAACGACAGTAAAACGAACGATTAACCGTTTGCTTTTGCACTTCCTTTGGTCTGGGAATGTGTCTCACAAAAAGTACCCGCTTGTTTCTTGACAACAGATCATTCTTCCGAGGCAGCGAGGCGGCTTGGAGATTCCAGCTCTGAAAAAGAGGAGCATCGTTTTAGTCTTGAAGTGGGTCTGGGTAGCTTCCATATCTCAATCTCTTTGGGCTACGTTTGTTAGGCAAAAATATGATAGTCTACCTGACTCCCTTCTTTCGACGTCCAGTTCAGTGTCATTCGTCCTTATGGCTGGAGTGGCTGAAGACACTTCAGTCCTTCAGTGGCAGGGATATTAGGCTTGTCCATGGTTGCTCGTGGCTTCACTGGGACATGGCGAGCAGAGATAGCTTCTTCATTAAGCAAGTTTACCATTCTTTGTTGCCATCTGGGATGGACTGATTTCCCACTGATTGTATGTAGGGTAAGGGTCCCGCTCCAAGGGCAAAAGCTTTGGTGTGGCTAGTGGCTCTGGATCGTGTTCAAACCCAGATTAATGTCAGGAAACGGGGGATTCAATTTCTTAGCATGTGTGTTCTTTGCGAGAAGGCAGTAGAGGACATGACTCACCTATTTTGGTTCTGCCCGGTTGTTCTAGACTTATTTTTTCAAACTTGGGGTGCACCATCTGTTCAAACTCGTCTGAGTTCCATTATTCGAGACATTTTACTTGGTCTCATGATTTTATGGCACATAAAAATGAAGATTATTGTGGCGGGTATGGTTGTTTTCAGCATGGTGGGTGATCTGGACTGAAAGAAATGATTTTTTCTTCAGGGGCATCAAATTCGATTTCGGAAGGCTTCGCCAACAGGTCATGTCTGATGTGTATCTGACTCTTCAATTACATAGAAGAGACAGGGGTTTGATCTGCTTATACTCTGAATTGTGCACAGTCACCATCTAGATTGTGGTTGTCTTACTCCTTTGTTTCAGTCTCATCCAATATTTCTGTTGGATGTATTTTGGTAATGTTGAATGTTTTCTCTTTCTCTCTCTCTTTATATATATATATATATATATGTGTGTGTGTGTGTGTGTGTGTGTGTGTGTGTGTTTTATTTTTTTGTTTGTTGGTCGGTTGGCTTGTTTAACTATTTTTCTTGCCCTGCAACATCAATTGGTTATTGTGTCTGATTGGGATAGTTTATAGAAGAAAAACCCAACCCATCTTGCAAGGAAGAGAGAAAAGAAAGCAAAAAAAAAACATGCTTTTGAAATAATTTATTAAAATATGGAGGATATGACACTGGGGATTAAAAAATTAATGAGCATAATTAGGAGAAGATATAAAAAATCAATTTCTTGGATGGACAAATCTGTACTCGGAGGGTAACGGTAGGTCAGAACAAGCAATTTGCAAGTGAATGCGGATTTGAACCATGATCTCCTCTTGTTTTTTATTCATTGGCAGTTTTGTCCCTCTTGTACTTCCCTTTTGGAAATGACCAAAATGTCAGTAGATACGAGGGTATTGTTGTCACTTTAAAAGATGGAGTTGGGTTCAGCCATGTTTTTGTCCTTTCACAATTTTGACTACTACACTCGATCTTCTCATTGCAGTTTCACAAAACGAGCCATGGTCCATAAACTAGTCCACTTGGGTCATGTCTCATTTCGGTTATGTTTGGGATAAAGTTCGTGAACTAGTGAGGTTGGACAAGATGGCTTGATGTAGGCCTGGAAAATGTGGTGAGCTGGTGGTGGTTTTGCTCATGCTCGGCTCGTGAAACGCTCGTTCGAACTCATAAAAATAGTCTCGACAAGGCGAACAAGAACAATAGGTATTCACCAACAGGGGCCTGCGAAGTGCTCGTCACCTTGTATTGGGACGTTGCAAGTTCAAAACCCAATGGTATGAATTGTATAAGGATGTGCGTGAAGAAGCTCAAGATTAAGGATGCTAGACCGAACCCCACTGCTTATAAGTTTGTAACCCGTCACTTTCTCTAATTAGTCTTCATAATTTACTTCTTAGGAAGGTGAGCTCATCAAGTGAGGTGCATCTTTATGAAGGTTTCTCTCGGCCGGCTGAATCCTTTGCAAACGACTTTAATACAGGATGGGGTATTGTAAGTGGCAGAGTGACCTTGCTGCCACGATCTATTGAGATTCAGCCTCTTGTCGTATCGATTTGTAATGCGAAAAAAAGTTATCGGATAATATGGTCAGGCCTACTTGGTGTTAGCCATAACACTTGGTATTTCTGCATACCAGTAGGACATCCAGTGTTACAAGTTGCTTTGTGAAGAAAAAAGGTTGATATAAATAACGTTTAACCATTAAACATTTTTGTGTTGAAGTTATGTCTTTTAAGTTTGTGAATATATAAATGATTTTCTAGAAAAAAAAACTTTGCAATCGTATAATTATGGTGTCATTATGTTAAAAGTCTGAAAAAAAACTTTGCAATCGTATAATTATGGTGTCATTATGTCATTAGGTTGAATAAACGAGCCAAGGTTTTGGACTAACTCCTGAGAATTTGACACACTTGTTCTGGTCAGCAAGGTCTAAGCCAACCATGAAGCTCGTGTCAAAGGGTATTGTAGACATTTGTGCTTAGTCAAAAAGGATATGGAAGGAATGAGGTGCTTCCTCCATCAGGGGCTTCCGCTTATCTGGCAGGAGCAGTTAGTGCAAATTACTGTGTATTGGGAGGTTGCAAGTTCGAACCCCAAATGGTATGGTTGTATAACTAGTGAGGGACTGCCCAGCCCCAGATTTCTCCGTGGGAAAAAAGTAATGAGGTGCTTCCTTGTCCTTGACAAGGGATTCGTGTACATTTTGGTAATTTGATCGGATTGCGATGGCTGGAAACTTGGGGCAGTTGGAAATCCCGGAGCCAAAGGCATGGAGAAATGCCTGTACGGTGGGGCCCACCTTTGGAAGATTTTGAACCGTCGATCTACACCCGACGAGGGCTGTTCGGCCGTCCGATGGTTGTCCATGTAAACCCCCTCACGAGGTGGGCCTCGCCTCCTTAACGCCTTGGCCTTTTCAATGGCGGAGGGAGACCGGCTTCTGAGTGACACGTGTTCTTTTAGAATTCGTCAGCGTCGCGTCATGTCCATGTCATATCATTAGCGTGAGTCACAGATGGAGGAATTATGGAATTACCAAAATCACCTCATTTTAGTACTTAATGACAAAGTGGGTTCATTAAAAAAAACCCGGGTCGTAGATTTGGAGACTCGGGTACAGGACCCGGATTGACGTCTATGACTTCTGCGGGTAGATTGGGCTCCATTTCAACTAAGGATGTCAATGGATTGGATTTTATCTGATGTGCAGATGAATTCGTCGGATTTGGTAAGACGTACTGAATCTCGTCAATAATTGGATTTACATCTGGTTTTGAGTCTTGCTATCAAACATGATGGGTTTCCAGATGTGATGGATATCCCAATTCAATTAGATGAAAAAAAATGAATTCAGTATGACCTCTTCTTCATCTAAATCTGAATCCAAATTTGGAATCTGTTTAGCCAATATCTGATTATTTGGATCTAACATTGGTGATATCTGACCCGAATTGAAACCATTTACATCCTTGCTGCGATGATGCCACACGTGCCAGTGCAGAGCACACCCTCTAAAGGAGTGCAAGTGGGTCAAAACTGCAACCTTGGTCCAATCCATTTCTTTTTTTATTTTGGGTAGTATGTAATTGGAAAAGGTCAAACCCAAAAAGGGTTATGGTGGTTTACTTTAAGAGTATGTCTGATAATTGAACAATAAGATATAAGCCTCTCTCTCTCTCTCTCTCTCTCTCTCTCTCTCTATATATATATATATATATATATATATATATATATATATATATATATATAAAGGTTTATTATGTTAAGAACCCATTCATACATGGTGAGCACTCTACACATACTTACATGACAATTAATTCCTATATTGTTGTAAGACTTATAAAGAATGTTTTTAACTATATTTATATGTTTGAAAAATTGGTTGTAGGGTTATCACGTAATATGATAGGTGTTGCTTGACATGCATATGATTATGTTAGAAATCTAGATTTTAAATGCATGAATATATGTTAATTTTCATGCTTATGCATATGTTCAAATCTAGATTTTAAATGCACAACCACATGTTAATTCCTATGCTTATGCATATGTTTAAATATATAATCAAAATATATGATTACATGTTAATTCACATTATTATAAACATGTTAAAATCTAGGTTCTAAATGCATGAGTAGATTTTTAATACATGAGTAAGTGTTAATTCACATGTTTATACACATGATAAAATTTGGATTCTAAATGCATGAATATGTGTTGATTCACATGTACATGATTATGTAAAAACCTAGATTCTAACTATATGAGTGAATGTGATTCATATGCTTATGACTATGTAGAATGTAGATTCTAAATGCATGGATATTCACATACAAAGAGATTGAATTGTATAACTCTATATGCATGAATTTTATGCTTGGTAGGTGCAAATGCACTATGACAAGTGATGTGATGCCCATAGTAAATGCAATGACATTGCAAAGAATGTCAAAACCATGATTGGCATGCAATGGTAAGTGTGCATGATTAAATAGGTATGCAGATATATAAAAGAAGTTGAAGGTCATGCATAGGATGACGTAGCGTAGTGAATATTTAAAATGTATTTTCTTGTTGAAGGTGGGGTCATGCAGAGTACGACATAGATTAGTGAAAATATGAAATATATTTTCTTGTTGTAGTACGGAGGTCATGCTAGACATGACTTTAGTGTAGTAGAGATAAAGAGTATTTTGTTGCAGGTACACTCAATGCAATGGACCATGCATATGCATAGGGATGGCAGTGGACCGGGGCGGAGGTGGGAGACAATTAGGTCTTCACCCCCGCCCCATTTCAAAATTCGAACTTCCATCCCCGCACGGGGATGGATTTTAACCTCCACCCCACCTCCATCCTCGTTTCATGTCCTCCATACCCGATTCAAACGGGGGCGAGGCGGGGCCCCATTTTCCCTTAGTCTATAGTCATTCCTTGAAGGATTGGGGACGAGATGGGATGGGGCGGGGCAAGGCGGGGATTGGGACGGGGATGGGGCGGGGTGGGGGGAAGCGTAAGTCCATCCCTGCCTCCATCCCCTCACGGGGATTCATTCTGCTTCCATCCCCGTTTCATGCCCTTCATCCCCGGTCCAAACGGGGCGAGGCAGGGCGAAGCCCATTGTCCCCTGGTCCACTGCCATCCCTATGTATGCATGGGTTTGTTTGATGTTTTGTATGACATATTTTGTGAGAATTTATGTGGGTTTGTATGATTGAATTATGCCGCATATGTAATTGTGAAATGTTCAAAGCATGTTATATGCTATGTATGAAATTGTGAAATGTTCGAAACATGTTATGTAAGAATGTGTGGAACATGTCATATAGAAAATTGTAATATGTTTGATGCATGTTATGTTTAAAATCATGATGTGCATGAATAATCAAAGCATGATATGAATGTATGTGTGACTCATGAATTTTTTTTTATGACAATGCATGCTATTAATGCTATGTTTGTGAACATGGTATATGCTCAGTTAGAAGTATGATTGCAGGAGATGCATTACATATACATGCTAATTTTGATATGAGTATTATGTTGAATGATTCATAACATGCTTAGAATCATGAGTGATATAGTGCATCTCTAGGATTAAGGCGTTGATACTCAATGTATGTTGTTATCTATGCATGAATGAATGGCATAAGGTTTTTGACATAGTTTGGTCTCTTGGACACGATCATGAAAATTGGGGCCTTTGTAAAAATCATAAATAGTGACCTATGACCTTAATAATAAAGATAGCATAATTTATATGGTGGTACTTCCCAAAAAGTGAGAGTGGTACCTGAAAGCCACTAAGGTTCGACCGGTATCCCTACGGCCATGTCATCAGGTGTTCCTGTGGTGTCAACCCTTGCTAGAGGATATCATATATAATTTCTGAATATCAAGATGTAAAAATAAGCTACCTCTATACACATGGTAATGTAGACGAATGCCTTCACAAAGTGTTGAGGTTGCTTTCATGTGAAGAACTGAGAATAACAATGAGAAGAGCTGCTAGGGAAGAGATGAAGAAGTATGACTAGAGAGCAATAACATAAAAGATATGTGAATGAACAATACAATACTGTCATTTGGTTTTGAAAGAAAAAATGAGCTCAATTATTGAGGCTTGTGCACTGATATTCAGGGTAATAGAGGCTAGAGAATGCAATATCGAGTTCTATGGTGAACCATAGTGGATTACCTATAGAACCAGCATGAGAGTTGTCCTAAATGTTTGTAATTGACATTCCTCGTACCTAAGAGTTTAAAAAAATATATGATTTTTTTGAAAACCAAGATTTATTTTGGGGATTTACCAAAAAAATGGTTTTAGAAAATTGTGTAGTCTCGTAGATTAGATAAAAATCGCTTGCAAATATGTATGTTTACCGATCTATATAGATGTTTAAATGAATGAATGATGTTGAAAATGATGCAAATGAGGGTTTAATAAATCTAGAAATTTGGTTTTATTAAATCCTATGTTTGTGAATGAAAAACGTGCTTTTCTAAAGATATAGTTTGAGATCTTGGCAAAAATATGTATTGAATTGTAATTTAATATATGTATTGATTTTTTTTCATGTTACAACATCATGCTTGCTTGATTATGTGTGTACCATGCTTAGAAACCCATGATAAATGTATTTGTATATGTGTTTTCAAGTAGAGAATGAAATCTAAAAATTGGCTACATGGTGTTTGTATTTTCTTAACTGAATAATGTCGGTATAAAAATCATATTGCTCAAACAATTTGGTTTCTGATGAAACCATTTTAGGTGGATCGTGTAGACATGTACACGATGTCCCAGTAAATAGGGCTTGGTTAGAAAGTCCTTTTTTTGAGGGTTGTAGCTTTTACAACATGAGCCAAGAAATCTGGCCTGTGTGCAAAATTAAATTTGGTAGTTGTTGCCGCAAAAAAATTAGTAAATCAATTTTATAGATTTTCAACTGATTTTTGGATATGTGTTGGTAAACAACTTGTAGAATATGTGAAAAATAATGAAAAAATCAGAACTCCTACTTGTAAGTACCAAAACTTTGTCCAATTCGATAAACTTCTGGTTTCTGCAGAAAAATGGAACCTGTGCAGTCCCTGATAGGGGTATGTTTCAGAAAATGTTAAAAATTTGGTTGGAAAAATAGTTTTTTGTAAAAGCTAATATGTATGGTTATTCTCCACCTATGTTGATTGATAGAAAAACCAGTTTCGGTCTGAAAATTACTATGGTAAAAATATGATAGGTTTTTCAAATCTGTCACTTAGAGATGTTAATTAGGGGACACATGTAGCTGTCACCTGAAAATTTTGAAACTCTTAGGGATCTTTGTGTGCAGTATGGAAGAGCCTAGGATAGCAAGGTAAAATCTGTTATATACTGTTTTTATGCATATTGTAAATTTAAGCTATGTGATACATGTCATGCATGAAAGATATGAATGTGAAAATTCATGTACAACATGAAAAGTATGTGCAATTGTTGTATGCTAGCATGATGAATGTCATGTTTACTTGACGTGATGTATCATATGTGATGACAAATTTGCATGATATGGTCTATGCTATGGGCATTGGCATCATGAATTTAGGCATGTGTGAGTAGCATGTTAGATGTGTTGTAAGTCATATGAGGTCCTTCAAGCACATAGCTCGGGAGTGAGTTTGGGTTCTATAGAACCATTGTGGTGTTGGTATGCACCATATGGATGAACTAAGGTAGAACATGATTATACACACTTGAGCCTCAAGGGAGGCATGACTCAAGGGTACTGCCGAGGGAAGTATGTTACCGCGAGTCTGGGCATGAGGGTATCCCAGAGCAAGGATATGTTATCGAGAGCTTGGTTTGAATGATTTTATATCAATTTTGTGTAGCATCTTGAGGGAAGCTTGGGCAAGGGTGCCCTAGTGCAAAGGCACTTGAGTTGTCTAGTAAAACTAGTTAATCAACACTAAGTAAACCATTCAAACCATAGTCTACCTTAGAAAAAGTAGGAGGTACACACGACCGAGAAAAGTGCTGCATATTTTGGAGAGCGAGGCATGTTTTTGGTTTTTCATCCTCGATGTAGAGAACTTGGACTACCAAATGAGGCCTAAGTAGGCAGTTCCACAACTCTGCAAAGTAAAAATTGATTCCCTGAAACATTGGTGTGTCTCTCTGTTATAGATCGATCTAGTGAATGTTTACAAATTTTTTAAATTCCTTGGGGATAATAAAATATATGGCATAATGAATATCTCACTGGATTGGTTGAATAAAAGTTGAAGTCATTGCGAGTGTACCCCTTTATGGTGAGAAAAGAAAAAGAATGCATTAGAAATGAGATTCACATGTTTTATATTGAAGTGCATGAAATAAATGAACACAATGGTGCATGATTTTCGTTACTTACGAGTTTGATTCCAGGTACAATGTTAGAGAGTATGTTAATGTTGTGTACTTACTTGTGCGCTCATTAATTTGTGTTTGAATGTAATCAAAATATGTGATATGCTTATATAATGTACCAATTGCATGTTTTATGTTCTTGAAATTTCTTTCAATGTTTATATGGTAGAGTGTTACCTAATGGGGCACAGTTTGACCCCCTACTTTTATCATTGTTTTTCAGACAATGAGTAAGCTAGTGATGTGGTTTACTCCGAATGGTGCCAAGACGGTCGTCATAGCTCTAGTCATGAATCTATGGCACTTGGTTTTTTGCTCTTGGGCAATCTAGATATTTTAAATGTTAATATTTTATTAACTCTCATTTAATTAACTATTAAATATTTTAAATTTAATAAATACTTTTGATTAAACCTCTAATTCAATCACGTATGTGTGTTGTAGTTTGATTATAACTCGCTCAAGTTTAATTAGGTTTGCATATGGCTTATATAGTACTTTCGTTGGTTTAAAAAAAAAATTGATTTTTTTTTATATAAATTTAAGATGTTACAACTTTGGTATAAAAGCCAAGTGAGCCTAAAGAAAGAGTATGACGATTCTGGCACACCCAACAGTCCGACATCATAGTAAGTATGTTTCAGCTTAGTTAGGCTAGTGTAATGTGCATTGTTTGAACTGTTATTTGATAAACATTGTATATAATCTAGAACTTAGTCATATGTTAGGGGCATTACACGACGGGTTGGTATGGGAGAACTTAAAACATTTCTAGAACTCACTTTGATTAGTATTTTTAAATAGATGACATAATAGAACAAGTACAATCACAACATGGACACACTACGATTATTAGACAGCAGGCGGCCATGATGCAGATCGTGGGAGAGAATTTACAGCAAGACGTCGAGGATAGGCATAACACAGGGGGTGATATGTCCTATAAAAAGTTCATGGAGATGGTACCATCGGTCTTCGTAGAGAAGGCAGATCTTGAGGTTACAGAAAATTGAGTTCAAAAAATTGAACACATCTTTCGTGTTTTGGAGGTTTTCGAGGATCAACAGGTTGATTACGAGACGTACAGACTAATGAATCGAGCGAAGAATTGGTGGGAGACCACTTATACTGTGAGGTTTCAGGACAGGACAGTGACTTAGGCCCAGTTTCTGAAAGTGTTTAACACAATGTACTTTCCGAAGCACGCCCGTAATAAGAAGATGCACAAATTTTTGGACCTGCAATAGAGGGTGACCTTGGCAGAGTACATTATCCGCTATCACAACTTGGGGCGATATTTCCCCAACCTTTATACGACAAACTTGGAACAACCTTTATACGATGGACTAGGTTGAAGTCAGCTCTGCGCATGAAGGTTTACATGCATACACCAAGGATCTTGGATGATGCCATCGAGGGGGCTACCCTGTTGAGGATGACTAGATTGAGAGTCAAATGACTCCGTGGAAGAAGTCGGAACATCAACAGTCTAGCAGCCAGAAGAACGATGACAAGAAAAGATCCGGCATGAAGAAATTCATACCACCAGCCAAGAGGCACCAACAGCAGAAGGACACTCGATGGCCCAAGTGTCATCGGGCCCATGAAGAAAAACTGTGTCTGCGAGACACGGGAGTTTGCTTGTAGTGCAGCGAGATGGGTCACCTCATTAGGGAGTACCCTCAGATAAAGAAAAATAGAGAAATGCGTACAACTGGGGGATAACTTCAACAACAAAAACGGCAACCTCAAGGACAAAGAACGACTACGAGTCGTATCTATGCCACTACTGCGACCGAGTTTGAGCAAGATGTGAATGTGATTGAAGATACTATCCCTATCTCAGACTAGAATGCTAGAGTATTGTTTGATATTGTAGCAACCCATTCTTTTATTGCTACACATTTTGCTAATATATTAGACTTGTCTTCTCTCACTTTGGGTTTTTTATTAGAAATTGTTAGACCCTCGAAAGATAAGATGATCACTCGAAGTTATTTATCGGTAGGTGATACTTCGAGAAAAGAAGATGTGACCCCCACACACCACAGGCTACTGCAACTCCACAACCATCTACGACAGTCTCATGTAATTATTAATACAATATTTCTTTTGAGTTCTAAACTCTTTTCTACAATTGCTACAATTAAATTTTGATTTATATGAATATTAGGAGTGTACATGTTTGTTGCATGCTTGGAGAGGATGTATAAAATATAAGAGGTTTGTATTTGAAGTATGTTTGTTGCAGGATTGAAGAAGATGTAGTGGATTTGTATTTGAAGTGTGTTTGTTGCAGGCTTGGAGAGGATATAGGGGAAGGGCTTGTATTTTTGAAGTGTATGTTTGTTTTTCAATTTAAAGTGTACTTTTGAGGATGTATGTTTCAAGTTGAATGTTTGAATTATATACTTTAAGTGTATTTAAATTTTTTGTTGTATGTGTATTTGAATGTAAAAAAAATAAAAACTAATTTTTAATTTTCAATTTACAGCGACGAGCGTAATATTTAGCTTTTAATGTGTTTTTGAATGTTATAACTTATTGGTTGCCTATATTGGCAAGCCAGAAATCTTACCGTTAAAACAACCTTGCCGTTATAAGCTACCTTACCGCTATTAGTGTTTTCGATTTCGATGGCCTATCTCGCTAGTGTTGGGTCACCTTTTAAAGGTGACCTATAATTATCATTGTTATTGATCTACAAAAGTCATTTCTTAACGATGCCTTATCAGCGCTATTATAGGCCAATAACAACGAGAAATCACTACAAGAAAATCGTGGATTAGCGATGTACTATATCCATCTCTTATCCGTCGCTAAACTGTTTAGCGATGGATAAAGGCCATCACGATTTTTTGCTCGCTAATTAGCGAAAAAAACTTATTTGTCGTTAATTCAGTCGCTAATTTGCGACAGCTTAGCGACAGACATTATCCGTCGCTAATCTGTCGCTGAATTTAAAAAAAATAAAAAAAAAATTGATCCCTGTCGGGCGGTATTCCGACAGCAATAAGCCGGGCTTATACCGCGCCCGACAGGCATTGCATAGAACGATCGCTCTGCCTCATCGTCGGACTTGTATCATCCTCCGTGAACTGGTGCTCTCCGGCATCGCCGTCCTCCGTGAACCGGCGTCGTCATCCTCCTTGAATCGGCGTCGCCGTCCTCCGTAAACTGTCCTCCGTGAACCGGTGCTCTCCGGCGTCACCGTCCTCCGTGAACCGGCGTCGTCATCCTCCGTGAACTGGCATCCCCGTCCTCCGTGAACCGACGTCGTCGTTCTCCGTGATCCAGCGTCGCCATCCTTCGTGAACCGGTGTTGTCATCCTCCGTGAACCGGCGTCGTCGTCCTCCGTGAACCGGCGTCGCCGTCCTCCGTGAACCGGCATGCTCTCCGGCGTCGCCGTCCTCCGTGAACCAGCATGCTCTCCGACGTCGCCGTCCTTCGTGAACCAACGTGTTCTCCGGCGTCACCGTCCTCTAGCGATCACTCTGCATCATCGTCGTCCACCATGAACTGACTTGCACAGTGATCACTCTGCATTATCGAAGTCGGTTTAAATCGAGTGCGGTCGATTTAAATTTTGAACGGGGAGGGAGGGAAAATTTTGCGCTCGGTTTAAATCGAAAATTAGCGAGGGATTTAGCGACGGTCCCTCGCTAAAATGTTTTCTTGTATTGAGAATCATCGACGAAAAAATTGTTGTCGTTAATCCATCGCTAATTAGCGACATATTAGTGATTAAACAACTTTCATCGCTAATCTGTCATTATTTAGCGACGGATTCGGGAAGAAAGTTTTCTCTAGCTAATCTGTCGTAAATTTGCGACGAAAATAATCCATCGCAAATTTTCATCGCTAATTAACATTTTTTTTGTAGTGAATAAAGCAATAGCGTCGAGAAAATTTATCATTGTTACCCTCATCTTTGTAGTATATATATATAAGGAAAGAGAACCATCCAACCAAAAAAAGGTTCAAAATCTATAATCAATGATAATCGTACGACTTCACTTCTCGAATGTTTGAGTGTTTCATCGATCAAACATTATATATTTATTTTTTATAATCTATTTAGTAAGAAATATGATTTTTGCAAAAGCTTTTACTACATTTAAACACGGTTTTTGAAACATGAAAAATCAATGGCTCACCACACATTTAATACTTGATAATATAAAGTATTGTGGGTCATTATGCAAAGTCGGATTGATGAAAAACTCAATCATTAGAGAAGGAATACCGTAGACCATTAATCAATTGTACATTTTGGACCTATCTCTATCTATCTCTCTCTCTCTCTCTCTATATATATATATATATATATTTATATATGAGGTAAATATTTGATACCAGTGAAGGCGTGTACAACTATTCTATTGAGTAAAACTACCCTTCTTCCATCTTTTTAAAACATTTTTTTTAGGATTTGACAGTATGGATGTGAACTACGATGTCTTGTCTGTCTAGTAAGATATCGATTGCAAAGGCGTAGCTAGGGGGGGCACGACTGGGCTGTAGCCCAGTCCTGCCTCCCGAAACAGTTACCCTGATTCCATATGAAATAGATTTTTATCCATTTTTGTAGCCCAGCCCAACCCTGACTGCAGCAAATAGTTTGATTCGTCCATATGAAATAGATTTTTATTAATAATTATAGACATTTTTTATTTTATCTCAAAAAAAACAACCCGACTATCACACAAATTTTTTTTTTTTGCTACACCCCTGTTTGATGAATCCTTGTAAACAGATTTTTCAAAGGCTTGAATATGCAACAAACTACGTTGTAGCAAAGTTTCATGTCAAATGACCCAAAAACTACCGGTGGGCAATGGGCCTGCCCGGCCAGATAATGGACCGGGCCAAAAGCCCGGTTCTGGCCAGGTTGTTGGGGAAACCCCGGCTCATGGTCGGCCCGTGAGCCTAAGGGTCAGGGCTATTATATTATATATAAAATATATATTCTATGATGTATATATGACCGCGGGCCCAAAAAAGTATGCATATCCAGATTGAGTTAATAACACACCATTATCAAGGGTGTCAAAGTTGGGTTTGACCAGATGCAACCTGTACCAAAACCTATTGGGGCAGAGTTTGGTGATAAAAAAGAGATTCAATTAGAAACCAGGTCAGATCCAAAGAAATCTAATTAGTATATGGAGTCACTATGGTTTGTGAAATTTCGTACCAAACTTAGGTTTGACCCGAGTCGATTAAGACTCATAATTCTTCAATGTAAAAAAAAGATAAAAAAAAAAATTATTGGGTACGGATCAGATCTGATTCATGTAATCCTTATGAGACCCAGATATGGTTTTCTTATAACAGACCCAGTAGGACTCAGTTTTGAACACGTAGCAGCACCTCAAAGACAGATTCGGGTTCAAACTCACTTGAGACCGAATCTTGTGACCCCTCACTATTATGGTTTCCAAAATATATCCGTACCCTCGTTAGCACGAAATATAAACCCAGAGAGAGAGAGAGAGAGAGAGAGAGAGAAGGGTAAACCGAGTCTACCCTTGACTTGAGTATAATGACTTGTCGTGATGCTTGAATCGGGTGAGGGCAAAATAGTCTTTAACAGCATGCACGCCGGATAAGAGGAGGGTTTCCTATGGCCATAATGGTCAACGGTTAAAAAGGAGAACATCCGAGAGAGAGAGAGAGCGGTTTCCCAGGCATAAGAATTCTCAAGGGTGGAATTGTTCGGGGTTGGAAAGGTTACCCTTAAATTTACACTACCGGCTCCACAGAGGTAGAGAGAGAGAGAGAGAGAGTATAGTTGGCGAGCGAAGCTGTCAGGTTTTCGCTTTGTCGTTTGTTATAAAGCATTGAATTTCCCTTTCATCTTTTCCTTCTTAGCCACACAAAACTTTCAAAAGACAGCAAAAAGAGAGAGAGAGAGAGGGACGATCAAAACCGCCTCTTGATTACATAGAGCATCAACCACCTTCATTTTATCGATCCATGGAGTGAAGAAGAGGTTGTCAATTATATGGAGTTTGGAGGATGATGTAGACCAACAGTTGAGATTGAGAGAGTTGGGTTCTTTTCTTCTTCTTCTTCTTCTTCTCTTTATGGTGAGGTGTTTTGATGGCTAATAAAGGGAACCAACTACAGCTACAACAAGAAGGGATGGTCCAGGCTTCAACGGCGATCCCTTCAAATTTCATGTAAGAAATAAGAAAAAAAAAACCTTCTTCCTTTCCTCCTCTTTCTATCTTGGTTGTCTGTTGATGGCTTCGTTTCCAAACTTTAGCCTTTAAGAAAAGTAAAAGAGAACAATGTAAAACCATGTAGTTCTTTGTTGACATTTCATGATTTTTCTGTTTTTCCTTTTCCTCTTATTTTGAGGTAAAAGAAAGGAGAGCAATACCAATAGTGGGGCATATGACCTTGGGGAGTTAGACCAGGCGCTCTTCCTGTATCTAGAAGGACATGGAAATCAACCAGTTGGTGAACAAAGGCGTAAGTTTATTTTTATATCTGATACCAGTATGCCTTTAACTGTATTGTTGCACCATAAATGATATCCCAAAATGGCTGATAAAAATTCCAATTGTTATTGTATCTTAAACAGACCTCTAAAACTTGACAGGAGACATAAAACTGATGCGTAGGTTCAAAATTATATCTTTTTTGTAAGCCTACTTCCTTCTTTGTACATAACAATTCACCAATTTCAATCTGATCATGCAGTTTTTTTTCATTTAATAATTTTTGTGGGTGAGTACAGTCTGAAAGGAAATGAGAGAAAAAGGAAAAAGGAAACGTGAGTTTGCTTCTTTGAAACAAAAAAAAGGAAAATTAGGTGGGAAAATGCAAGTTGTGTGTGGAGAATTGAGGTAGTTGGTGATGGTACTTGTTTGACCGAGCTATTGGGGTACGAAAAAGTGTGGTAACTGCCAAGAGAAGGCCTTGGAATTTGGGGGTTTCAGAGAGGGCTCTAGGGTGTGGCCATTAGTTGGAACATATTATTGAATGAATATTCTTTTTGATTATCAGAATAGAGTACAGATTTTGCAGTTATTATTTTTTGGTTTCTGGCAGAGCTTCACAAATGCATGAATGAAAGAGGCAATAGTTCTCAATAGTTCTCTTGCTGCTTTGTCTTTCTGTCTCTCTTTCTACAAATTTTTTCCTTCTTTTTCTTTATTTTATTTGTTTGGTTTTTTTCATTATTGTTTTGGGGGTTTGTGTGATGATGTGTTGTGAACAATGGTTGATTGGGATATGGATGCAGAGGGTCCTGGGATTAGACCACCAACGTTGAATATTTTTCCTTCTCAGCCTATGCACGCAGATTCCCCTCAAAAGGTGGAGAACCGTACTCTTGTTTTGAGTTTATCTTTTTTTAAATTTTTGACGAGAGCAGGAGTTATGGGCTTCTGTTTTGTTGGTGATGTGTGTAAAGAATGATGGGGTTCCTGTTTTTTCTGTCACAGGGAGTAGGACTAGTTTCAGCTAACAGCAAGGTAGAATCATCAGAAGTCTTGTCTTCCCAATACAGAAACTTGCCTTCAAGGGGAACCATCCAATTAGGGTTTGATTCTTCTACAGGCAGCGTTACCAAGAGATCCTCAGAGCACGCCATGGAGTTGGCGAATCCAAGAACTGACCTGACAAGTGGGCGCGAGCCTGAGAAAGATGTCAAGGTATGGGGAAAGAAAAAAGGGAATAAAATAATAAAATACCCAAACCAAAACAAAATAAGGTTTCGGTTCTCTCTAAAGATGGTTTTGGTCTCTCTCTCTCTCTCTCATATAGAGTTGTTGTGTACATCTTACCAGAAGGAAGGAAACCGGAAAGGTCCAACATCAAGTTCAGAGCAAGAGGGACCTAAAACACCAGATGCCAAGGTAATTTACTTTCAATTTTTCTATCTACTCAACCAAAACCAAATGAACTAACCTACTTTGATATGCCTCTAAGCAAGCTTGGTTTATTTCCATTTTCAATAATAGACATTAAGAAGGCTAGCTCAGAATAGGGAAGCAGCAAGGAAAAGCAGGCTTAGAAAAAAGGTTACCAACTAACTCTCTCTTCTACAACAAAACGAAGTTTTGGGCTTTAGGTTTCACTTCATATGAGTTTCTTTATAGGCTTCATATTTTTTTTTCTTTGCCTATAAACAGGCCTATGTTCAGCAGCTAGAGTCAAGCAGGGTAAGGCTAAGTCAGCTAGAGCAGGAGTTACAAAGAGCAAGGGCTCAGGTGAGCAAAACCCCAAGAAATAGTTTCTCACAAACAAAGAGAAAAAAAGTAAAAAAAAAAAGAATTCATTTCAATGATCTTTTTAATACTTTTCTGTCTGCTGCATCAACTAGGGAGTATTCTTTGGAGGTGCTCTACTTGGTGACCAAAGCATACCTAATGGCAACACCAATTTGAGTACAGGCAAGCCTCCTCTCCCAACCACTCAACTCAAAAACTCCCCTATTCTTGCAAACAAACCAACTATTTATTTATTTATTGTCCCACAATCAAAACCAATGATTATTCCCTTACAAATATGCCTTACCTAATGTATTTATCCTTAAAATGCTAACATCACTTAAATAGTTCTTTCCCTTTTTCTTGGTGCTACATTATAATGAAAGCTCTACCATATATATTCTCCTCCCTTGTTATTCTTATTATTGTTTTTGTCGGTTGATTGATTGGTTTGGTTGGTGGTGGTGTTGATATGATTAGATGCTGCGCTATTTGATATGGAGTACGCGAGGTGGCTGGAGGATCACCACCGGCTGATGTGCGACCTCCGGGCGGCGGTGCAGGAGCACCTGCCGGAGAACGAGCTGAGGCTGTACGTGGACAACTGTTTGGCTCATTACGACGAGGTGATGAACCTCAAGGCCATGATCGTCAAGTCCGACGTCTTCCACGTCCTTTCCGGCATGTGGCAGACGCCGGCCGAGCGCTGCTTCATGTGGCTGGGTGGATTCCGGCCGTCGGAACTTCTCAAGGTTAGTGCACCGCCATCGTTTTGTATATAAGAGCTGTTGGTGCATGGCATGTGAGGAATGATCGAAGGTGGCCGGAATTTTTTTTTTGATGTTCGTTTTTCCGGCAGCGGGAAAACTAGAATTGGGTGTGAATTTTCTAGCTGCTGAGAATTGGCGGTGCAGTTCCCCATGCATGGTCGTTGATGTGTCGAATATTGACCGGGAAACTGCTTTACCGGCAACTCACCTCTGTTAAAACAATAGAGAGGTATGAGTGGTCAGTGCAATTGGGCACCTTGTCATGGAATTTGATAATATGCACCATTCTTCATATCATATCTATTTTTTATTCGAGATTTTCAAAAGCCATATAATCCCAAAAATATGTAATAATTTCAAAATATTACCTATTTTGAAAACATGTGCTTTTATTGCGGTATTATGAAGAGACTAAGAAAAATGCGGTATTATCATGTTTATAATAAGAGATTTATATCTTTCATATTTGTGAATTTTAATGTTCTTTCCTATATTATTATGTTTAAATATACTAAAGGTTTTTCGAGAAAAACCTTTTAATTTATCGTCAGAGTTTCCTTTGTGGAGAAAATCTGCATATCGTGATTCATGAATACGGTATTTTTTTATTATTCCTGCAATGCGCTCTTAATATGTGAAAGCCTATGTCACCTGGGTCAATTCCAAAAAATATGGGTACAGGGACACGGCTATATATATTAAATATTACATAAATATAAAATAAATTCAAAATAAACTGAATATAATCTACATATCTATGTTATATTTAAAATATATATTATATATTGAAAATATAAAGTTATAAACTGAAAATATAATTATAAATTATAAATTAAATTCAAACTTGTATGTACCAAAGGTTGAGAAATTCCCTTTAAGGCACCTGAAAATTTGAGAGACTGCTTATATATACTACACTCCCTAACCCTAATGTTGTTTCCATTTGATCATAATGTCCATTTTCGAAGTGTCAGTATTACTGTGCTATCTTGCTAGCACGGGGTGATATTGTCTTTTAATCATGCCGAACATTTTGAAAAAAAAACTTTGGAGGAAAAAGAGAAGATGGCCCTTCCAGCTGTTCTAGCTTCCAACCGTTCATAGAAAAATTATTTCTTTTTTTGGATTTATAACCCGAAGAAACCTCACCTGAGACGAACACCCGGCAGCATAAAACTTCAAATACACATTAGTTTGCGCAAAAAAATGACACTCATGAGAATCGAACCTTGACTTCCCCTCTTGCAGCCAAGTCTCCCCCACCCCACTACGCGAACCCCTTCGAGCATGGAAAATTAATTTACTTAAAAATGGTTTCCATAAGAAATATTTTCATACCATTTTTTCCATGCGAGGGCTACGTGCCATCATCCCTGGGGCTTCTTTTTCTGACATTGGTGCTGCATATTTTCATCCACCTAATTTTTCTTTTCTTCATTTTTCTTTTGTTTGGTTGGAATCGTTTGATAGTGACGAGCGGTCTTTTCCGTATTTTGATTTCTGACCTGTTGCCATCAGATATGTCAGATGGTGCTGATCCTATCCAAAATTACCAAAAACCTCCATAAAACATGGTATAGTTTTTAGAGAGCTTCAAGGTCATTTTGGTTATCATGAAAGTTGAAATTTTGTGGGCTCTTTAGTCCTTGTCCCAAGAGTACATTTTCTGAATTTCAACTGTACTAAAGGGGGCCTTGCCGTTTGCATGAAAGAGCACTTGTTTTAGCTTATTGATTTTAAAAAACATTAAAAAAAAAGATATTTTTCAGTTATTCTGTATATAGAATTTCTTTTATTAGCATTTAGCAAAACAGCAAGTGTGTCTTCCATTTTCCTTTTGTTTGGCAAAGACTAATTTTGCAACAAGATGTCAAAACCCAATTACCATTTTCTCTGGATTTTTTTTATGTTAATGGTCATTCTATCAAATCGAACAAATGACATACTGTTCTCTTGAAGAGCACATTTAAATTTTAAAACAAACAAAATATATAATTTGAAAGACTTTCGCAATAATATAAAAAACAGACTTAGGCTATCTGCCAAAGAAAAGAAGAATGATCTCCTTTCTGAAAATGCCATTCTCATTTTCCTGCCATGTGGTTTAGGTCCTTAATGTTATTCACAAAACAAATGGATGGTGTCCCATTGAATCAACTTTCAATTCCACCAACCAAACAAGCCATAGAAAAACATGCTATAATATAAAAAATCAAACTTAGGCTATCTGACAAAGAAAACAAGAATGAGCTCCTTTTTTTAAAATGCCATTCTCATTTTCCTGCAATGTGGTTTAGGTGTTTAATGTTATTCACAAAAAAAAAAAATAGATGGTGTCCCATTGAATCAACTTTCAATTCCACCAACCAAACAAGCTATAGAAAAACATGCTATTGCAGAATACAGCTAGATTAGTAAAAGTTTGCTTGTCATACTAGTTCTTAGCTTTCAACCTCCACAAACATCATGCACGAACTGATTAAGTTAGCTTCCAGTATCCTAAGTTAATATGCCTAACAACTTTTCTTTTCCTTTTGATTCATCATTTGCCTTGGGGAGTGCAGATATTGGTTGCTCACATAGAACCATTGACAGAGCAGCAATTTTTGGGCATGTGTAGTCTTCAACAGTCATCTCAACAGGCAGAAGAGGCACTCAGCCAAGGCATGGAAGCACTTTATAGGTCTCTGTCTGAAAACATTGTCTCTGGTTCCTTGAGTTGTCCCTCTAACATGGCCAACTACATGGGCCAAATGGCTATTGCCATGAACAAGCTCTCCAATGTTGAAGATTTCCTCATACAGGTATGATCACTAAATACCACTATTACTACCATTGTTATTATTTTTGCATATATATATATATATATATATATATATATATATATATATATATATATATATATATATATATATATATATATATATATATATATATATATATATATATATATATATATATATACCAAGGATTTGCTATCAATTCTACTAAGGTCTATGTTGTGGAGCAAAATCCATCAAAAGGCTTTGCATGCCAAGTAGGTGGCATTTTAACATGAAGATGAGCATATGTCTAGAAAAGAAACGGATATTGTTGTATAACATGTTCCTTCAAGTGTTTTAAAAGAAAACTGATAGATTAGGTCACGTTTTTGGTGATTAATTGGGCCCTGTTTGTCGATGATGCAAGTTCATTTGGAATCATGGTTGGTAAACCGTCTCTTAATTAAAATGATAGTGATAATGATGACGAGGATGGCGATGTTGGTTATGAGATGGATGATGTCTCTGAAAATGAAAAGTTTATAATAACAAAAAGAACTCATTAAAATGATTGGAATAGTCTTCTGGTTTCTTATGTTATGGTCTATAATATTACACCACAAGTGCGACTCACACGTGTTTGCATGCACATGCACACACACATAGGGATGACACTGGACGGGGGCGGAGGTGGGGGACAAGGTCTCAACCCCCATCCCGTCTCAAAATTCTGCCCTCTATCCCCGCCTTCATTCCCGCACGGGTTTTGATTTTAACCTCCTTCACCGCCTCCATCCCTGTTTCATGTCCTCCATCCCCGATTCAAACGAGACAAGCGGGACAGGGTCTCCTGCCATCCATAAAGGTGGTGCTTTAGTTATTTTATTAATGGGGATCGGGGACGGGCGGGGTAGGGGAAAGGGTAAGTTCATTCCTGCCTCCATCCTCACATGGGTTTTGATTTTAACCTTCATCCCTACCTTCATCCCAGGTGAGGCGGGGTGGGCTTATTTTTTTCCGATCCACTGCCATCCCTACCCACATTGTGTCGAGACACCCTTTGTCTTAAATTCTTAATTAGCACCATCAAAGTTTTTTTTTTTATCGCCATCAAAGTTATTTTGATAAAATTTACTGTAACGTGAAACAAAAGATATTTTGGCACAAGCCTGGTGTGTTTTCCTAGATATTGTAAAAACCTTTTTTTGTTAATTTCTAATTGATAGTGGGGCTGCACTATGCTGAAATGTACCCTAACATTTCAAAAATACCCTTCAATTTTGTAAAACTGGCACCTTAGAATAATGGAGACTTGATGTTCAGATTATTCTAAAAGGGAGAGGC
Organism: Nuphar pumila; assembly: GCF_984573655.1. Taxonomy (NCBI): domain Eukaryota; kingdom Viridiplantae; phylum Streptophyta; class Magnoliopsida; order Nymphaeales; family Nymphaeaceae; genus Nuphar; species Nuphar pumila. The sequence continues at coordinate 117,370,015 of NC_143256.1, read as the reverse complement.
ATAATCAGTTAGTTGGGGCTATTTATGCCAATTTAAATGTTGGAATAGTCAATGCTCTGACAGGTTTCAGACTAGGACCCTAGGTTGTTGAAACATAGCCCGTTTAATTATGGGTATGGGTTTGTGTATTGTTCACTCAAGGGGGTTGAGACTTGATATCACAAGAAATGGACCATTGACAAAAATAGTCATTAGTATTCTTGAAATGCCTTTTCAGAAAGATTATTTTTAAAATATTAGGTAGAAAGTGGGACTGTAGATGAAAATTTTCCCAATTAAAAAAAATCATTTTTATGTGGAAATTAGTCCCTCCACTTGTAAAATAGATAAATGCTGCCACCTTAGGAGGCTCAGACTTTTTGTGCCTCGTGCAAACTAGAGAGACACATTGTGGTGATAGAACCAATCTAAGATGTCAAATATATATATATATAATCACTAGAAAATATGAGAAATGAAACATGAGAACTAAAAATATGGGCATTTCCAATACTTTTTTTGCAATTCCATCCATGTGAATATGTTTTGCATGGTGAATGTGCTAAGAATCAATCATTGGATCATGTATTTTTTATGCAAAATGTGATTTTTGAATGCTTGAATATTTATGAAGATTATGAACCATTGATTTTAAAACCTTAAAAAAATCACGTTTATGCATCAAAATTGGATGATTCAAGAGTGGGTTCTTATAAATCCAAGCTTGTAGATCACATCTGTACCATTAGATTCAGGAGAAAAGAATAAAAAATTCATGAAAATCATGGTTCACAATTAGTTCTCATATTTCCAGTTCTCATATTCTCTCTTTATATATATATATATATATATATATATATATATATGTGTGTGTGTGTGTGTGTGTGTGATTTTTTATTGTGATATTGTACCACTATAACTTATGGTGATACTTAGATTTACATAGATATAGCTTCAAAAGCAAAAGCTGACCTTTAGATCATGTTTAACATGTTCTATTTACTATATATTTTGTGTTAAACTTGACTCAAATATCATGTTTTATAGTATTTGTACCACCTTTATTTTCATGAATTGGGGTTAATAGTTGCTACAATCGTGCATGTGCAAACGACATAGCCACTTTCATTGTTTTTTAAATTTTTTGGTACAAGTGATCCCATGGATGTGATGATCAATTCTTTTTATCGGCTTTTGAATCGTCTTAATCAGACAAGTTTTTAGGTTTTTTCTCCAGTGATGCAAAAAACAATGGTTGTAAGTGCATCATTTTTTTTACAAAAAACAATGTTTTTTCATCGAAAAAACATGATCCAAAGGGTCATTTTCCACTAATTAGAGCATGTTGAATACGTGTTAGATTGAGTCAAAACAACTTGCATCACGAGATTTCAATTAGATGAACTGTATTAAATATAAATCTCATGAATTGTGGCCATTGATTTTTTTGCCTTCTAGAAAATGGAATCTTGTGGCCCGCACTAAACACAATAAAACCTTTTAAACGTAGTCAATAAATCACACACACACATATATATATATATATATATATATATATATATATATATATATATATATATATATATATATATATATATATAGAATAATGGGTATGTGCTAAGTCAATTTGGTGCTAAATGGGTTTTTCGGGTTTATTTTATTTTATTTTTAAATTCTGACCATAGATGTGATCTATGTACTTGATTTTAGAGCGATCAGCTCTTGAAGCATTTGATTCCAACACATTAGTGGGTTTTTATAAAGTTCGAAAAATCAACAGTCCAAAATCTTTGAGGCTCCAAACATCATGTTTTTCATAGAAAACACATAGTCCATGTGTGGATTCTTAGTAAATCGATCATGCCCAACACATTTATGGGTTCGGGACTACATAAAAAGCACCCGAGAAGCCTGAAAAACCTATTTAACATGCAGTTTAGCACTGACCGATTTTCATATATATATATATATATATATATATATATATATATAAAAAGCATTAGTCCCATTAGATTCATTGGACATATATGCCTACTTTGGGACTGTCATGTCGGCTCTGCAATATTTGACGCTATGATATGTTGCAATTTCTTTTCTTTTTGAGAATCTATAAATAGGTTACATCCATGTACAGAATCATTGTAGCATCACTTCTCAGGCAGGGCCGGAAATAAGTAACGCAGAATTTTTCTCCCTATTTTTATTTTCTTTGACAAATGTCAGATCAATCATTCTAATCTGTGAGAAGCAACGAGATATATCTTGTGATATGCGTCTATCTCTTAGCCATGGCATTCTATACATATCTATTCTTTTGAAGGAATTGAAAAGAATTTATCAGCCATGGACATGATAAAGTCTAGCTACTTGCTGTGGGGCTAACTTAAAAGAGTGTTTAACAATGTTTTGGAGCAGGCAGATAACCTGAGGCACCAGTCCCTTCAACATCTTCACAGGCTCCTCACAGTGCGCCAGGCAGCAAGGTGCTTCCTTGCCATTGGTGAGTACTCTCAAAGGCTTCGCGCTCTCAGTTCCTTATGGCTCGCTCGACCTAAACAAGAGTGAAACATCAATGGAGAAGAAAAGGGACCAAAGCGGAAGATAAAATCAGAGAAAGAAGATGGGAACAAGAAAAATAAAACCATGATAAATATATGTCTGCATCTCACCATTTTCATCATCCTCTCTTTCTCTCTCTACATTGTGTGCATGCATATTCATATGCATGCACATCTCTCTCTCTCTCTCTCTACACACGGATGTGTACAGACAGACGTATGTCATGGTTCTAACATGCCAATTTTTAATACAATCCACTTACCACATTCTCTCTCTCTCTCTTTCTAACTACTTGTAGATTGCTATATGAGTTTGTTTTCTTTTGGAGGGAAAAGTATGTTTTTTTTTTTATAAAAAAATATGGTTTAATTGTTAGTGAAAAAGGAATAATGATGAGATTTTTCTTTTGCTGTTAATAATGTGGACGGGAAGAAGTTGACGAGTGTGAGATTTTGGACTTACATGTGTTTTCTAAAAAAGATGAAAATGGAGGGGTTAGTTGTTGGTCTCAATTGGGTTTTGAAAGTTTCTCAGTTTTTTCCTTTCTTGAAAAATCTGTAATGAATTGTTTGGCAAGGGTCTAAGAAAATTAGTTTTTCCATATATTATTGGCACATTGGCAGGAAATGTTGGTGCTGTGAAGGAATAAAGTCCTTGAGCCAAAAGACAGCATCTAGTTCGGTTGGATTTTATTCCCCACTTGAGAACAAAGTCCAACTGTAATCGGAACACGTTTGAGATACTTCTATTCTTGGTCAAAATCATAAAATATATATCTCATTCTCAGGAAAATATCGGTGAGGGAAAATCTCGTGATATTTTGAAAATTTTTCTTCTAGAAAATCTCGGAAAATATAAAATATAAAATTTATATTAGAATATGCACAAAAACATGGATAATATATGAGACTTAACAAGTTAAAATTCAATAATGTCCAGGCGACATTTCGCAAGCATCGAGCTTTTGGGTGCAGTATGGATTTTTGAAAATATCGTATTAAGATCATGATGTTTTCAAAATGTCGGAGATATCTGTTACTATGTTGAAAATCAGACCCCAGATCTGAGCCAGGTTCCATGTCTCTATCTAGCAAATTCAGGAATATTTAAAAAAAAAATTACAATTTTATCCTGATATTTTCAAAAGCCAATTTTTATTCTGGAAAAAATTGCCACACTTTTAAAGTGTTTATTTTTCAAAATCATGAATTTATTGTGATATTAACAAAACAAAATAGCTTGTCTAATTTTTTTTATATATTTTCATAATTTTCCCTTTGGTTATATATCTCAATTTTTATATTTTATTTAGCTGGTCATTTTCCAAGTATTTACAGGAAAACAGTTTTCTCAAATTATCGCAGATTTTCTTTCAATACAAAAAACTTTGAGGCTGGAGAATCTTAATTGACAAAAGTCATATACGTTGGGCATCGCTACAATGATCCAGATTTTCAGTTTTGGGTTGCGCCATAAAAGATCGTTTTCGTGCAGGAGTTTCTGCGTCAGTGTAAATCTTTTCTTTGTCTCAACCTATTTTTGCGCCAGTAAAAGCTGATTTACAATGGCGCTACTTTCAGAGTGCGCCAGTATAAAACAGATTTTTTATAGTGTCACTCAACATTGTTGGACCTTCCTCTCAAAAAAAAGGTGGACCTAGTACCCATCATCTGGATCCGACCCGTTTTTGACCCGAGCAGTCAATATCCGTTAATTAATGACGCTTTAAGTTATTTCATATGTTAATCTTCAAAGTTTCATTACTATCTCCTTACCCGGTCTCTCTCGTGTGGGCTCGCACCCTGCTGCGCCAGTAGGTATACTGTCATTGCTCTTGCTTTGATATCGCCATTGTGCAAATTTTAGTAATTTATCTTAGGCAGTTATTGTTACAATAACAATTCTCGAGTATTTTATTGTTGATATATAGACAAGTTTGAGCGATAATCCCCTGGGAATCGAACCCGAAACCCGTTGATTATGATAGCATGACGTAACCATCCAACCATCTTTTTCAATCCTTAACAGCTCTTGAGCTTCCTTGGGGGTCTGGACAAAGAAGCTATTAGGGATTTTGATTTATTTTTTATTTTTTATTTTTTATTTGCAATGAAATACTTTCGTGGTTAGGTAGGTATGGCCGTGGCATTGTTTTCATTATCGTTGACCACACTGTCATTATACAACAGTTTCGTGCTTACCTACTCACCCTTTGCACCATATGGTCCAAGGTTCTTAATTAATCCAAGTTGGCTTTCGTCCACATGAAACCTTCTCTTCACATTTTTTTTTCATGTTTCCATCAACATTTTATGTTAAATTTCTAATTAATCAATAAAATTTTCTACTCTCTCTCTCTCTCTCTCTCTCTCTAAAAAAAAGCATTTTATATATGTCAAGTTGGATATGGAATGCATGTATGGTCTCCATCTTCTTCGTGTTCAAGCTATAGCTCCGACTAGTGTGGTACATATTCGGATATTTTGGAAATATTGCAACAAGAAAAAGGATAATTATAGTTATCCTTTAAACTGCAAAAACATTGTGATGTTTTTGCAAAATATGGCAACATTATAATTAGACAAAAAATTGGCAAATGTATTGCAATATTTACATTTATATCAACATAATATCATTAACATATCACCTATGTTATTTTTTCACATTATTTAATGTTTTCGTCTTCTTCTTATATTTTATTTATTTTATGTTTTTTTTTGTCAAAATTCTGCTGTTAAATATGGTTGTGTATGTCCTGATCTCGAACTGAGCCTAAGATTTTCGAGATCGGCTCATTAAAGAAAAATTTAAGCATGGTTCATCTCGGCTTTGACAGTTTTTTTTTTACGACGACCCTCGCCGAAACGAGAAAACAGTGGTTGAGGCTCCACGACCATCCTGCCCTATGTCGCCTACGTCTGAAAGCTTCCTGACACACCCGTGCACCAGTGGGATTTGATCTGATGCCTTCATCTGAGCACCCCCACAACCACCCCACTGGCCATGCGGTGGTCATTTTAAAGTCAATAGTGTGGGATTTGAACCTGCCACCCCCGTACAAGAACCCAATACCCTATCTGATAGGGTTGGGCTTCTTTCTTGGCTCATTGTGTAACACGAGTTATATATAAACATATCAAGCTTAATTGAGCTTGATGGGTGTTGATCTAGCTTGGCTCAGTTGTACAAATGACCTGAGCCTCTGCTTGAGCTCGGTTTATTCATCCAAATGCACAAGTTCGAGCTGAGCTTAAACAAGCTTGAACTAAAACAGGCTGAGCTCAATATCATTGTTCACCCCTAGTGATAAAAAAAAGGTGAGACAAAAAAAAAACTCACTATATTTTCGCAGGCAATAAGTTGTTTTGTTCACTAGGGGCACGACAACTCAATTTTGAAACCTTACTCTGATACCAAATGATGAAATTAACCTACGCGTTATTAGGCCTAGTGTTTGTCCTTGTAGTTAATAACTCATTTGAAATGAAAGGTTCAACATGACCTAAACTCCACATAATATTGGACCAACATTATGTTTCAACCATAGGATCATTACCAAATTAAAGGAAATGGTTTAATATTACATTAATGTTGTCTATGTGATTACAAGCTTGAGGGAGCTGGGTTCATGGGTGTGGGCATAATATTACATTAATGTTATCCCTACTTGGGTCCAAACCGGTTGAATTTTCCATGGATCAGAAATTGTGTCTTATTGCACAAGACCGATCGAGATGCTCTTTAAGAGTCCGGCAGATATCAGTGTTTGGTAGGGCGTCTTATATACTTGATGGTCACACGACCAGATATTGTGCATCCAATCCACATTTCGATCCAATTCATGCAAGAGCCATAGATCCTACATTATGAAGTTGCCCTACGTGCACTAAGATATTTAAAGATCTCCCCTGGGATGGGATTCTTCTGCAAACTAATACTAACCTAAAGTTAAAGGCATGTTGTGATTTGGATTGAGCAAGTTGTCCCATGACTTCGATGATTGATAACTAGATATTTTACCTTATTGAGTCACGACCCACTGTCATGGAAAAGCAAGAAACATACTACCACATGTGAACTCATTTGGTTAAAAACTCTCTTGACAGATCTTCAGTACAGTCATAAAGGTCCAATGAAATTGTTTTGTGATAATCAAGTAACGATTCACATTGCATCTAATCAGGTGTTTCATGAACGAACAAAGTACATTAAATTAGACTGCCATCATGTTTAAAAAAATGTTCAAGCATAAATAATGTTTACTGAACATGTATCCACCCACTTGCAACTAGCAGATGTATTCACAAAAGCTTTAGAAATAAATCAATTTCATTCCATCGCATCCAAGTTGGCATACGAACCTTCTTGCTCCAAAACTTGAGAGGGAGTATTGCAAGTTTATCAAAGATCCATGAATATCGCATTGTATCTAGGTTAGTAATGTTAATTCTCCTCATTTAGTCATGATAAACCTCTTGTACAGGTTGTAGATTTATTCTCTTTGTATACCTTATTTTTTGTACCTAATCCCACAGATGGACATGTTACATGTGGGCCTCTATATAAGAGGCCCACAAGCCCCTCACTCCCTCTGGTTATCTGTGTGAAAGAGAGAGGTAGATAAAGAGAAATAGAGGGTGTTAGGGAGAAGGAGAGAGGAAAATCAGGCGTTATTCGGCCTAGGGCGTGTCGCCATGCATGTCGCCAAGAGGTAAGCCTCCCTCCTCTTATATTTGTTTTCTTTTTTTTTATTTTTTTTATAAGAAGACGGTAACGGCAACCGTGGTGGTTGCTGGCGTCGGACGTTATGAAGATAAGGTCGACAATCATAATGGGTTGCTGATACCATTGGATTAAGAAAGGACCAACTCAGTCTGGGACCGCCCAGACCGAGTTCGGTCATGTGGAAGACAGGACAACTGTCATGGCTTAAATCGAGTCCAACTCAGTCTGGGTATGCCCAAACTGAGCCAGGTCAAAAAAAAAAGTGGAGACAAGGAGCCCCTGACAAGTCTGGTCGTTGTCAGGCGAAGCAAAGATCTCGATCTCTTTGTCTCAGTTCGATGAGTAGACCAACTCGGTCTAGCAGGTCATCTATGCAAGATGAGGCAGAGAGTCGAGCTCTCTGTCTTGGTCTGATGCACCAACTGCCTCGGTCCGGATCTTTCCAGACTGAGTCGGATCGATTAGTGACCAAACAGTGCTTGCTCTCTGTCTTAGCATTATTCTCAGACTTGCTCGGTCTAGGCTTTTGCAAAGACCGAGTCAGGTCTGAGGGAAATGAGACAAGAAAATGGGATCAACTTGGTCCGGGATCACCAAACCGAGTTAGGCCAAGAGTGAGGCGGGATAGTGAGCTTTGGGTTCACTGTCTTAGGTCTGCTAAGCTAACCAACTCGGTTTAGTCGCAAAAGAGATGGGACAGAGAACTAAGCGCTCCGTTTGTCTCAGTTTTTGGGCCTTAGGACCAACTCAATTTGGGTTTGACCAGACTGAGTCATAAGGGATCCCGGCTTGACCCAGGTGAGTTCAAACCCACACCAACTTAGTCTGGGTGAGTTTTGGACCATTCACAAGTTTAAATATATATACATATATATATATATATATATATATGTGTGTGTGTGTGTGTGTGTGTGTGTGTGTGTGTGTGTTATAAAGGAAACTGAGATAGTGATTGTCTTGATTTCCTACCATAAGTGAGATCCAGTAGGACCAAGTCAAACCTGATTGGGTTTGGATCCTATTAGACTAAATCAAGGTCATAGCATATTTGAATCCAGTTATCAGATTTGGATCCAGTAGGACCAAACAAGAATGGGGCAGGTTTGGATCCTGCTCAGACACAAACCCAAACTGAATCGGTCTGGTTTCATTTTATGCCAAACCCAGAGTGAATCAGGTTCGGATCAGTCATATCGAATCTAGATCCAATATATGAAACATAGACTAAATCAGTTTGTAATCCATAGTGGAATAGATTTGGATCCAAGTTGAGGAATCCAAAATTAAATTTGGAAGGTTTGGTTTGAATTTAACCTAGACCATACTAGTTATGGGTTAAGTTCAGTGAGAAGTTTAGGTTTGAGAGATCGAGACCCGTTTGAGAAGTGAAATGACCATTTTGCTCTTGTTCTACGTATTCGATAATTTGGGCATAACTCTTCACTTCAAATTCAAAACCAGATGAAGTTTGGTGTATTGGATTCAGAGCTCAAAGATGAATTTGAGTGTCCTGCTTTTATGGTCAAACACGACCTAGAAAAAATGAGTATTGGTAGACCATTCTTGGGATGGGTAGTTTGATAATTTTATCAAATATGAGAAATGTCTTTATAACAATTAAGTGAATCTTTATGTATTGAATAGATTTTAATACCGTAACCGGTGACTCATTAGCAAGTTAGAAGTTTAGTACTTGCAATTGAGGTAAGAGATATTATAAGCATGTTTAGTTAATACTACACAGATTGTTTGTTACTTATATGAGTTAGTTTAAATGAAATCAAGTAAGTTTGAAAACATAGTTATATCTTATATTTGATATAGTTGTATTCTAGAAGTGTGTTTTATGCTACATAAGAGATAAAATAAATGCATATAAGTTTGTTGTAATGCCAAGAATAATTTCATGTATCTATTAGTTCTCATTATAATTTGCATGTTAAAGAGATGTATATTTTATACAAAAATACATTACAAAGAATATTGAACTTCATGTATGAAAACATAATTGAGTATTTAAGTAAAGTTCTTTGAGTTCCTTCTTTCACTTAGGTTACTGAAAGTTTAAGTCAACTTAGCATGCTAGTTAAGGGCTACCTGATGGCCGTTAGAGTGAGAACCGCCATAAGCATGGGTTGTCGGTAATTTATTAATGTAGTGATACTACATTTTTTTGCATGCTTAGATCTTTTGGTAAATATCAAAAACCTATGAAGATCTCGAGAAACTTAGTTAAGTTACAAAGAAAACAATTAACTTGAGAAAGTAATGAATTGCTTAATGCATCTTAAGGATTATGTTTCACGCAACAATTGAGACTCTAGGCAGACCAAGATATAGTGTAAACTATGAACTTTTGAGAGCATGTATAGCTCTCTAGTCTAACTATTTAGCTAGCTACCGACAAGTCTTCTTTCACTGCGATGCCTCGTGACTCGTGGAATCACAAAAAGTGGTTCATAGTTTGGCTAACATTGTAGAATTGTGATATTTTACACAGTTTACTATGCTCATAGTAAGATATTACTAGTATATCCAATTCAGTATAATAGTTAGCATAGACTGAGTTCTAGCTTATGAGTTTTGAGAAGATTAATGGAGGAATTTAAAAGAAACAAACATGTGTGCCATGTGTTGTAAAAAGTTAACTAAGATTAGGGGCTTAGAGCCCAGTACAATTGTAAGTCAAAGTCTTCAGTTGCTCATAAATATTTTTCATTGAGTTGTAGACTCACTTTCTTTTTTTATAATTATAATTGTAGGTTCTAGGTGATCGATCAAGGTTGATCGAAGTAATCGTTGTTTCAGCAAGTGTCTATAGGCGGCTAATTGGAGATGAAATTTTCTTTTATGTTTTTATTTTATTGAACTCATTATATATATGAATGATGTAGCCTGAGTAGGTTTATGATTATGAAACTATGATGCTATTTTAAGAAAAAAAAATTATGCCATGATTTTACTGTGATCACTTTGAATTCTTTCTTCTAAAAAGTAATACCTACGACAGAGAGATCATAGGTCAAGGTGTTACACAACATTAATGAAATTCCAGGTCTATTAGTGGTACATCAGACCAAGTGTGCTTTATTGATTGATATACAGAATTTGAAACTGAGAAGATGAGATATGACGAAGAGGTACGTGTGTAACAAAGTGATGCCCTGCACAGCAAAGGATCAGTTGCAAGATGATGCTCATTTCACAGCCAACACTACTTAAGTCTCAAGTTGAGGAAAAGCCTGTGGAAATGCCGCAAGATCAGATGGATCAAGAGGAAACTTTTCCAAAAGATGATCAGCAAGAAATGCTTAACAAAGCAGGTGAAACGGCCCATAGAACCCACTGCAGTCCTACAACATGGAAGAACAACTGCTGCTAGACGTCGCTAGTTTTGCCTATGCTTTTGAAGGCTTGAATGAAATTGCTGAAAAAACTGTTGAACTGCAACACGACCAACATACGAAAGAAGATTCTTTGAAAATTACAGAATTTCACTGTGTCTATTGTCAATATGCAAAGCAGAGAATCAAGCTATGTTTGATGCACGACAGACCATTTTCTCCACTCAACTGAGTGCAGAACTGGATCAGACCACAACCGACTTGAAACGGGTTGAATTAACTGCAAATTTAGTTAAGGTAGATGAAGGAATTGATGCATGAACAATGTTATCATTATCTATCCTCCATATCGGCCTGTATCGACCGATACCCATCGTATCCGCAGAAATTCGATATACCGTAAGCCTAAATCAGCTATTTTTAATAAATAAAAAATACCAAAAATTAATTTTTAAATATTATTTTATTGGTTTTAGCACGTGTCACGTTATGATTGACATGTAATAGTTTTTTATTATTTTTGGGCCGATGCAGAACGATTCAGTTGAGTATCGGTATCGGCCGATGCAACTGAATGGGTGGCCCAACGATTCAGGGCCGATACTGATACTGACACCATTGTGCAAGGTGACTCTTGAACGTGAATGATTTCACTTGGGCTCTCTAAGGGAATTACGGCTAGAGATTGTATCTCTAGATCTCTCTCATCCCCTTCATTCTTCTCCTTCTTCCTCACTGTCACCTTCTCCCTCCCACCATCTCCATTATACCTGGTGGCTGAGCATCTTTGTTCAGCACCTGCTGTGACCAGCTTGGGGCCGGTGTCTCAAGCTCAACCACACCAGCTTCTCTTACAATAAACATTTAGGCAAGATTCAAATTAGAACCAGCCGATTTAGGTTTGAATCTACTCGGGCTGAATCGGTGGATTTATTTTTTTAATAAAAAATCAGAAAAATAAAAAAAAGGGTCGAGGCCTTTCAACTCCGATTCAGCCAAATCATGGTTGAACTGGCCAATTTTTTGAGTAGGGCCCCTTTTAACCCTGAATCAAATTAATCTGGGGCCTATTTTAAATTGTTGGATTCAGGCCGATTCGACTTGGTTATGATAATATTACTACTGATAGGTTTGAGGTGAAGAGAGCACCTAACTCTTTTGTAGTTATGTAGTTGTCTTGGTGGTTTGATGTGAAACATTATTACAGTTGAACTAAAAGATGTTGGCAAGTGATTTTTTACATTTCTATATATCTAGAGAGTATGGGCAACCAGGAATAACTTCCTATGATGATGAAATTTGGTTCATAGCTAGACTGAAAAAAAAGAAGACAGCTTCAGAAATAATTTCTTTATGATGCACCAAGCAGAAATTAAAATCTAAGAATGCATCTAAATATTAATTTGGTTTTTCTATATATTCCTGTATATTCAAATTCATCTTGTTTCATGGGAGTTGGAGGTTGGTGCGTGGACACAAATATTGGCTACTTTTGGAAAATCTCATGATTTTATCGTGAGATTTAAGAAAAACAATATAATTAAAAAAAAAAACAAGATATCTTCAAAATATGAATGTTTATTTTTTAAAATATAATGTTCTATCGTGTTATTAACTCTAATATTTTTCTTATATTCTTACATATTTTCTTTTATATTTAAATATTTTAAATCTACTGATTTTATTTTTGAGGAAAACAAATTCTTTTCCTATCTCATCCCTATCTTCATACCTCTCCTTGAGATTTTCATTGATGCAAGTTGTTTTGATCAAATCAGACACCACAAATTTGATCTACATCATTCATTTAGTGAAGATCAACATTTAAATCACTGAAATCCGATTTGTGTGAAGGATTTTTTGGTTATTCAAAAATCAATGGTTGACAAAATACAAAATTTTGTGACTTAAAATATCATATTTTTTATTGAAAAAAAACATGAACTAAGGATTGTTTCTTATCAAATCGATCATGTTGAATCTTTATAAGGTCAGATTAGATCAAAACGACTTGAATCATAAGATTTTAAGAGGGAGGGGTGTCAAGATGGGGAATGACACAAGGGATGAGTGGGACCGAACTGTAGGTAAACAACTTAGAACAGGACCCGGCCTTCCACACCCTCACGAGACGCCTTTAATTCACATTCCCAACAGTACATCTCATTTCCAGTTTTAATGTTAGCTATTTCTTGAAGCACCTGAACCATACAAAGCTACTCTTGTATTATAAGAAAATCTTGATGCAGATACCTACTGCTCAATAATAAGAACTTCCCCCTTGACTTATGAATTGCAAAGGCAACCTTGACTTGAACCCATAGTCACAAATTGGCATCTAACATTTGTATATCAGGTAGGGCCTCTTTTTATTTTTTTATTTTTTACTCGGAGAAACCGCCCCGAAGAGACCTAGTGGTGCTGGCTCACCCTGCCATGCTAGCGATCTCTGTCCATATCGATGTAAAGCTCCGAGGGCTTACCCCTCAACCCCAGGGAGTCGTCAAGCTTCGGCTTGTGCAGGGAGGTGATGCTCATGAAATTTGAACATAGACTGCCCGTCAAACGGTCTAGGCCCCACCCGACTACGCCAAACCCCTTGGGTCTATCTCAAGTAAGGCCTCTTAGGGTGAGGGAGAATCAAGTTCAAAAGCCTTAGAAAACCGTCCAAGGCTCCTTGCATGCAATGCATCATGAAAATAAATGACCCTAGAAAAATTTGTGATGCCATTCATTTTTGTAGATGGAACTACATGATGACACAAGCATTGCCGGCTGAAAATCTTTCAATACAGGGCGTGTTTGGTATCCATCTATTTTTCATGATGAACGGCATCCAAGTGCCTTGAACAGTTTGTCATTTTCTTCTTTTGGATGTGAATCAAGTAAATTTAATGTTTGTAATGTTGGGTTTTTTTCATTTTTTTTTTTGGTATAGTTCAAGGGATTTTTTTGGGTAAGGTTGGTAAAACCCTTGAGGTCCCCTTGTCCACCGGAGAGTACACTCAGCTTCAACTTTGCGGAAAGGAATGCCACTCCTGGGTTTCAAACTTGTGACATCTCTTCAGCTTAGTGACATTCATAGGTCACCCCTACCAGATGAGTGAAACCCGTGAAACCCTTGTGGGCCCAATGCACAATCTTTATTAATGATAAATTTCAGCATCCCCTAGCTTGCTTACCCAAAAAAATGGACATTAAGTGATTGAATTTATGGACGCTACAACACGTGTGTGTACAGAAGTTTACCTAACTTAAAACTAGTTATAATAACATTATTAGTATTCAACTGATTTAGATAACTAAAATGCCGGGTATAGTTTGCAAACCCTATAGGGTCCAAGTATGGTGATAAATAAGAAGACCCGATTAAGACCCAGGTTCAGACTGAAAGGTCCAATTAATACATGGATCAGGGTATAGTTTGCCAAATTTTGTAGCAGACCCATGTCCAACTTGAGTTCCGATTAAGAACTGCAATTTTTCAATATAAAAATATTATTTTACCGGGTATGATTCGGGTCTGGTTCATGTAGTTTTTATGGGGTTCGAGTTTCTCTTATAATGAACCTGATTAGACATGAGTCCAGACCCGATACTATGCCCAAAAATTGGGTCCAAGCCTGTTACTAGCTCACAAGAAAACTCCTTTTCATACTAACAGACATCAATTGAAATAATCAGAGAGGTGGACCCAAGCTTGCCAGCAAGACACTTCAATACAAGACACCTTCTTTATTGGGGAAGGTGTAAATGAATATTTGTACGAAACGGTGTAGGGTTGGTAAAAATCTGGGGCTCACATTGTTAGCATGGATTTTTCCTGTTGGGGTTCCCTAGTTGTTTTGTCCACACTCCACACTGTCAGCGTAGACATTTTAGATGAAAAGTAGTGGTGATTTTCCCTTGCAACAAATGGGCCTTAAGGGTAGAGCAGGTCTTTTCTTACTGAAAAACAAAATGTAAAAAGAGGTAATTTGGTATTTCAAAATTACCATTGAGTTTTTGGTAATTTTAGTTAGTTGATACTCTAACATTGATAATATATAGGGTTAATATCGGCCACTAATGAAGGTACGAACTAATAAGTAAAATTCACTTTTTTCTTCAAAAATTTTCTAATTTTTTGTAGATCAAATGATATGGATGTGATATAATTGGTTTGTTTAGTAGGAAATTTGTTTTGAATCATGTGTTTATGATAAGTAATTAGGTTTTTAAAGGGGTTAAAAAATAAATGGCCCACAATGTGCCAAAATTTTATCTCAAAAGATCATAACTGTATCATTAGCAAACAAAACCGCGTTCAATACATCTATGTGATTAGATTGGGTCAATACAACTTACACCTATGATTTTTAGCTCATTAGTTTTGTACCTTCATTAGTAGGCAATATTTACCCATATATATATATATATATATATATATATATATATATATATATATATATATATATATATATATATATATTTTGATTGGTTACATAGTTTATGTGTTTTCTACTTGATCTAAGCTTGCAGACATGAAGAACGTGTCATGGCTGCATATATATATATATATATATATATATATATATATATATATATATATATATATAGAGAGAGAGAGAGAGAGAGAGAGAGAGAGAGAGATTGACAGATGGGGTTAGGTAAACCCCTACCAGTTATACAACCATATATATCAAATTGGGGTTCGCAACATCCCAACACAAGGTGATGTGCACTAACTACTCCTGCTAGACAAGCAGAAACCCCATTGGTACATGGCTGTTGCTCTAAAAGTTATAAAAACAAGACTTTTTGTGAAGTTGGTTTTGATTCAAAGTTTCTTGTTTTAATTAATAAGTGGTGATCAACGCATCTATAGGTTTGGATGAAGCAAAACTGAAACTACGATTTTGTAAAGTGGTTAGGATAGTTAGGAGGATATACTGGCTACGACCTAGCAACTCTCTCTCTCTCTCTCTCTCTCTCTCTCTCTCTCTCTATATATATATATATATATATATATATATATATATATATATATATATATATATATATATATATATATATATATGCTCATTTTCGTCAAATTCCGGTTAACATTCAAAACCTGGTGCATAAAATCTTGGTAGATGTTTATGCGATCTTGCGTATGCATCTTAGTGATCTTCCGCTCCCTCCTGCTGACGCTACCTCTCTTTTGCCGCAATCTGGGCAAGCGGCTCCGGCGTGAGCCCGTTTTATCTGTCTGATGTTCTTTTTCTCTTCTGCTTTCTTTATTTGTTTTGACTTTGCTCTTGTTCAGTTCATGGGTTCAACATTTTGTTGATCTTCATGAGTGGTAATGTTGAATAATTTCTTTCGGCTCTCTCTCATGCACACACGGCATTTCAGATTTTAACATATTTTGGTGCTGTGAAATTATCTATGCCTTTCGCTATAAAGAAACTAATGAACTCTAAAAAGTACTCCAATATCATACTTGTGTGATGTGCCTCGAGGATTTACATTGAACCCCTCGTTATTAAGGTCCACGAATTGTTAATGTTAAAAGCTACTGCAAACTTGAATAAATATTAATATTACAATTATTCTTGGACATGATATACCATTATGGTTATGCAAATTTAATGGTTTTCTCCATTAATGCACACGTATGTCCACATAAAAGTTTAAAAAGAAAAGCAAGTTCTGTCATGCCAATTTTAAATTAATACTTAACATTTTATGTCATGAAAATAAAATAAAAAACCTATGCATTTGAAGCTTATATTTTACATTAAGACATGTATATCACCAACCACTAAAATATAAAAATTTGTGGCATTTTTATTGGTAATTATGAATGAGTTAGGTACATGAAAAATTCTTAAAATTATGAAAGTTATTTTTCAGATATGAATTTATGTTATAGCTCTTGTAGAATGACTCATTACTTCCAAAAGAATAGGAAAGCGACATTACCATCATATTATCCTTGGAAACTTTTACAAAATGTATAGAAAATTTAAATGAAAAAGGATCTCAGGTACCATTCAAAAAATTGGTGCATTAAATGGTATATGAAAACTTTTGCAATCTATTGGGTTCTTTGTCTAACTGCTCATGATGAAGCACCTAAGTTTCTTTTGTTGATATTTAAATGGAGAAAACACCCCAGGATCATAGACCTAGCCATGCTGGTTCTGCCTGCTGTACTTACGGTCACTGTCCTGACGGCGAAAAACTCTGTGGGCTTACCCCTTGCCCCTAAGGAGTCGTCGCGCTTCGGCTTGCCCAAGGGGCGACAAGCAAGAAGCACCTAGGTTGTATATATGTACATATGAAGCCCAATGTCAAAAATAAAGCTGATAATGTCCTTTCTAAAGAAAGAGTTAGCTTGGTAATTTTTCTTAAACACCACAAACTAGCGTACTAATTATATACTTATTTGGTTAGTTTCAAGACTGAATATTTGTTTTGGGACTTGACCACCAAAAATGAAGTTATCATTGACTTCACTGCCTTTAATTTTGTTATATATACATTTAAAATCTCCAAATTCTATGGCCATCATGCCATTCAATGTATTGATGGAAGTCTCAAATAGCAATATAAAATTGACAATTGAGATGAACAAAAACGAAGAACCTGAAAATGAAATACTTATATTTTTACTGGACAAGATAACCTAATTCAGGCTATTCTGATCATAATGTAAAACAAATATAATATAATGGTTAGAGTAAATAGGCAACTTTGAATATGAAAGTTGATGATGCAAATGATAACTCGAGTTATGCACTGGTAACATCAATGAATGTTCCTCAACTTCCCTCAAATCTATATTTACAATTAAGTTTCAACACGCAAAGTGGTGGTTGTAAATGAACTGTGTGCGTCTCCATCAACATCAACTCCAACTATAGATGATGCTTCTAGAAGTTAGATAGGATCTTCGAATCTAATTTCAATGCAATGAATTACATGTGGAAGTCAGAAGTTGGTAAATATTTTGACATTAGAAACATTATGACAATTGCAACAACTGTTGGTGATAACTTGGAACCACAAAAATATGCAAAAGATTAATGATTAAACTAATGGGAGAAAATGAGGTTTTGGACAACTCATTCAACACCTTCCAAAAATTACCTCTTGGATAAAGCCTATTAAAACAAAAAAAAAATGAATGGTATTATGTTTGACAATCAATTGGAAGTGAATCCCCAACACAAAATCTAGAACTTATTTTAATTGAATGCGAATTGATCTACGTAGGCCTGACATGTAATTCATTTATATCCCCATTTTATATATAGTGTATCCTAACCATTGCTCATTTCAGGGTCATCGTCAAAGGACGAGTGATCTATGATATTTGGGATCACATTATTGGTAAATGTAACAGAGTATTGGAGCCCTCAGGACATAGCGAGTGCAACTGTTTTGTAATCTTGTTTTCTTCCTGGGGTTTAGCCCCCACTATTTTGAATAGAAAAAAGAAAATTAGATCGAAATATAGATTATATTGATCACACTGCCAAAGCTATCTGTTGCCCCATAAAAGCATTACATATATTCATCTATCTGCCTACCCATGAGTGTGCACCTCTGTGACAAATATCGAGAGATTTATTAAAAATCTCGTCGATATATCGCGAGAAATTGTCTGAAAGTTTAAAATGGCAATTTCTCACGAGATTTTCAAACCGCGACAAATATCATGATATTTATATTTTTAAAAGATATTTATCATGAAAACTCCTCAGATTTTTTTTTTCAAATGTGTTTTATTTATATTTTTTATAAAAATTATTTTTTATATTTTTAAATTTATTTTTTATTCCTGAGGTTTTGCTGAAAAAAATGCGAGATTTATGAAAATTTTCAAAGTCTCGGAGGTTTTTTACAGTTGAGATTTTGCCGTTTTTAACTTTTGTCACTATGGTGTGCACATGCATGTAACATAAACAAACAAACTAAAATGTTAGTTTGTGTGTGTGTGTGTGTGTGTTTTTCAAAAACATAAATACACAAACTAAAATTTTATTTGCACTTTTTCTTTCAATATAGCAAAGTTTCATTTAAGTTTTTACTAAGGATGCAAACCGGTTGAATCCGGAACAGCTAAATACATGGGGGAGCCGGATCCGAAACAGCCAAAAATTGCAAAACCTCTATCTTGAATCCAACCCAATTGCATCCCTAGTTTTTACAGAAACTCAGAATATAATATTGGCAATTAGCTTTGCAAATAATTCTAATCAAGCAATCAACATAGTTTCTAGGATTTGCTTTTTCAATTATGGTTTCTATTAGATATGAAAATTTTTAGGTACTTTGGTTTCTGGTTCATATAAGGAAACTGAAGAAGAGAAGCTCCCAATTTCAATTCAGCTTTTCCTCTCTCTCTCTCTCTCTCTCTCTCTCTCTCTCTCTCAATAACAAGGAGATACCATCATTATGCTCAGATGTCCCGTTTAGGCTGAGAGGTGTCACGTTGGCTGTCGCCTTGTTTCAGTGTCCGTGGTGTAAAATTCCATGAGTAGTTCCCCCCCCTTGCCAACCGGGGATACTTTCCCATTAGCTTCGACCTTGCAGCAAGGGATGCACACCTAGGTATCGAACTTGCAACGTCTTTTGACTTGAACACCTTGACCAGAACCAGTTAGCCAGGTGTGTGGAGCCCTTATGGGCCTGCTGCTTTAGTGTTGGATCTTAGTGTTTTGCTTGGTTCTTTCCATTTTCATTTTTGAAGAAAAAACTATATTTCACTCCTACTATGGCTGAGTTACTAAACATAGTACAACAATTGGGAGTGGCCATCTATTTCACACGTCTATCATGAAGAAGTTTGTTTAGTTGACTTAAGATTACTGACCTTCCTCTAGATTTAGCTGGGATTACTTTTGAGATGAAGGGATCATTTTATTAATCCAAGCAAAACTTTGGAATCCATACAATCTCTACAATCACAAGAATAAGAAGAAAAGGAGGTGACTTGACCAGGTCAATGGTAAAACATTGTGGGAATGATCAATTTTTAAATCATAACCAGGTGAGGTTGAACTTGTATAAGGTGCATTTTCATTAGGTTTCTGTTTGGGAACAGGTAGCTGGGAAGGGAGTTGAGGACTTGGGCCTAAATTTGGTCAAACTGCTATCTATTGGTGCTGGTTTGGGAGAATGATGCTGAGAAGTTAGTTTATAGAAATGAGACTGTCGGTGCGTTGCATTTGCACAGAAAGGTGGATTTGTAGCTCCAACTTTTCCAGATGCATAAACTCTAATCCCCAGTTTCCAAACAGAGCATCTTATCTTTAAAAGCCCATCCTCTTCCCACACACACACACACGTCAGTGATCATCCACTGGGAGTTTCTGGTTTCCTACTGAGAAAATAGCATGTCTTCTAAGACAAATATAGTGCTTGGTGTTGATCTTTTTTTTCATAAAGGGAGTACGCGTGACCGTAATTCAAGAAAGCCTCTGCACTTTCTGTTTTGTAATTATAATCCAAATAGATAATAGAGAAAGGTGCACAATCTCAATGAATTACTTCTGAATAAAAAGAAAATCCCACAACCGAGGTGGTATCCCATGTGGTAAGCGGGGTCCTGTGCCAAGCTGAAGGCCCAGGTTCGAATCCCTCAGACACATGGGACTTAAGAGATATCTGGTAGGGATCTGCCTAACCCCAGCTTGACTTTCAGAAAAAAAAAAAACAGGAAATCCCACCAAAGGGCCTCTCCGTGGTTGGTAGAAGCTGTCAGTGTAGGTCTCTACGTGGGTCGACGTTGCAGGTTCAAAACCCCAGTAATACGTTGAATAATAATTGGTGGGGGGGTCGGCCTAACCCCAGCTATATTTCAAAAAGGAAAAGGAAATCCCGAAACCTTGTGTTTTTTTTTCCTCTTGTTTCAGAGAGAGAGAAAGATGAACATGAGATATTTAAGCCAAGGGGATCTGGATTCTGTAATATTTTTTTTTAATCTGAGACTTTCCCAATGCAATCAGGCCATGTCGGATTACGTTTCAAGTAATGCCTACATCGGAACTGAATCTGAGAGGTTTCCTACAACTACATTTTTCAATAGCCAGTTGTTCTCCAGTTTCACAGGTTGAAGACAATTGCTCTCTCTCTCTCTCTCTCTCTCTCTCTCTCTCTCTCTCTCTCTCTATATATATATATATATATATATATATATATATATATATATACAAGAAATTCCAGTACATGAACAGGGACTAAAATACAAAAACTTGCATTAATCGTTATACCACAGTATAATGGGCCTCTTCATTATTAATCATCTAACCCATGCTTTATTTGTGGAAAAGGCAGCCCCAACTCTCTACATTGATCTTCATCCGGTTCCATGGATTCTGGTATAGCTCCAAATGGGCGTTGTGTTGCCTCTAAGCCAGACGCAGTGAAATGCAGAAAAGCAAATGCATCCTCCATGTGCTTCTTCATATTTCCCATACTGAAAGAGACATCAGATTAGTGCCTGAATCAGGATAAGCTGAGGCAACCATGGGTTTTCCATTTGGGGGGTTCAGTTCAGCATCACGCAGAAACAGTTCAGTGGCAGCTTCCCATGACAACTCACGCTGTTGGTCACTTGTTAGTGGTGCTGGATTGCCAGACAGGGCAGTGTGAAGCTGGTTCATGAATCCAGGCCGATCTTTATATGTTAGCCAATTGGGAAATGGCTTGAAGAACTCATTGGATGGGTGGTCTGCACAGACCACTATCATGCCCATAGCAAGTGCCTCAGCTGTTGTGGTGCAGACATCAGTTGTGGTACAAACACCTTGTACCTGAATGTAGAAAGAGAGAGAGAGAGAGGCATCTCCTGAACGTTAGTGACAGAATTTGCAGACAGTATTTAATCAAAACAACCCTTTTGTGAAAGAGAATTGATCACAAGTACTTGAACCAAATCAACTGCAAAAAGAGAAATTATGAGGCATCTCTCTCTCTCTCATCTTCTTCTTCCTTATTTTTCTGCTGCAATTGCTTTAATTTCTCCCTAGTTGTGTAATTGTTGTAATTGCTTTGTCCCTATTTATTTTTTGCTGTTGCTGATTTTGTGACTGTGTTGATTGAACTTATTAACTTATTACTTATTACTAGTAATTTAGTATCCATGTAATATGTATATGTTTTTTTATTTTTTCTTCTAAATTATGTATTTTATTAAACTTTTTATCTGGGTGAATGAGTTTAATATTACTCATATATATTAGTTATGTGTGTATATGTAAATTATGTAATCATGTACTTGTTTGATTCATTTATTGTATATGTATGTATAATAGTTAATTGTATATCATATATAAATGCAATATATATATATATGATTATGTGGTTGTAATATATTTTTGGTTCATTTTAATTTTGATTTTTTTGTGTGATAAAATAACCAATGGAGGGGCTGTCATCAGCTACGGCAAGTGCTTCTACTTCATTTGTTCACAATCAAACATTGGAGAAATTTAAGAGGAAGTCAAAGGACCCAACATGGAAGGGGGCATTTTGTAAATACAAGAACAATCTAATTATGTAACATGTGATCTTTGTGGAATATACATAATTAAGCAACATTTACTTGTGTAAAACCCACATGAGTAGTGGGAGTCTCTCTCTCTTCCCCCACGTATGTAGGAAGTGGGAGAGTGGAGAGGCTCCACATTTAAGGAGAAGATTAATGGGGAGTCACTCCCTCTCCCCCCTGTAGGGAGAGTGGAGAGAGTTCATGGGTCCTATTTAAACCCATGAACTCTCTCTCATTTCCTCCATTTCGTAAAGAGAGAAGGAGAAGTGAGAGAAAGGGAAAAAGAGAGCTTGAGGGAGATCGGAGGGCAGTGCAACTAAGGGAGAGCAACCGGCAGGTAGGCTGTTCTTTTTTTTTCCTGGTTTATGTTACGTGAGAGAGAGAGAGAGAGACGACACCAGTAAACCGGAAGGGGTTGCCGGCATCATCGTCATCGCTGTGAGAGAGAGAGAGAGAGTAGGAGTGACGGGAGACATCGCTCGATAGTGGCCAAGAGACCAGCAGGACAGAGGGAGACGCCGTCTGTCTCGGCCGCATTTTTTTTTGAGCCGGACCCAGCTAGGTTTGGGTTCGAAACCAGACCGAGACGGTCCGAGCCCCGTAAAGACAGGCGAGACAGAGCCCTCTCTGTCTCGACTTGTCATGAATCGTAATCAGACCGAGTCTAATCCGATGCGTGTGATCTTTGGTGGACAGACCGACTCGGTCTGGATTCGAACCCAGATTGAGTCGGGTGGTGAAAGCGAGACAAAGAGCGGGCACTCTCTGTCTCAGCCGATCGGTGCAGATCAAACTTCTAACCCAAACCAAGTCTAGTCATATGAGACGAGACAAAGAGAGTGGAAACTTTCTTTCTTGGTTTCAAGTTGTGAATCAAACCCAAACCAAACCAGGTCTGGGTCCAGTTTGGGAAAATTGTGAGTGAGAGAGATAGAACTAGGTTTTGTCCATGTTCGATTCAGACTAAACATAGACCCAGTTAGGTCTGAGTTAGATTTAGTGGAACCAGAAAGAAAAGCAAAAGAGAGTGACAGAAGAAAAAAATGGAGTTGGTTTTAAACCAAATCCACTTGGTTCGGGCTGAACCCAAACCAAGTCAATTTGGTCAAGAATGCGAGTTATATTGGGTTGGTTCAAACCCAACACACATGGTCTCGGTGTGAGCCCAGACCTAGTTGGATGAACCGTATATGATGCATACATATATGTGTGTATAGACGTATATATATGTAGATAAGATGTGTGAGCCCTTGGGTCAACCAAATCTGGTCTCAGTCAGTCAAATCTGGACTGAACTCAGACCTAGCCCAGTTCTGATCTGGACTTAGTCAGGTCAGACCCATATCACAGTAAAAAGTCCAAATTACCCTTGTAGCATGTAGTCCAACATGTGGTCATAACTTCTCACCTCGAACTCGGAATCCAGTGAGGTTTAGTTCGTGAGAATTAGGACACAGAAGAATCTGTCCGTCATGTTTTCATGACTGAACATGCAGCACAGAAAATGATGTCCGCCAGACCACCTTCAAGAGGGGTAGTTTGATAATTTCATAAAATATAGAGAATGTCAGTTTGATAATTAAGTGGGTCTTTGTGTAATGAACATATCTGACTACTACTATAAGGGGCTCGACTGCAGGGTGAGAGTTTAGTTCTTACATTTGAGGTAAGGGATATTATGAGTATGTCTAGTTAATAATAAACAATTTGCCTATTTACTTATATGAAATAGCTTGCACGAAACTATGTATGTTTGAAATCATAGTCGTACCTCACATATGATGTAGTTGTATTCTAGAAATTTATTTTTGTGCATTCATAAAATATAGAATGGGTGCATATGAGTTAGTTACAAACTACAATCCAGAGAATCATTTCATGTATCCTTGAGTTTTAACTTTAATATGCATGTTAGAAAATTATTAGATTTTAGACAATAATCCATATTTTATGCTTCTTGAGAATATAAAACTACATGCATGAGAACATATTTGAGTAATTAAGTAATTCCTTGAGTCCCTTTTTCAGTGCAATTTGAGTTATCTTAGCATGCTAGACTTAACCCCATAAATTTTGAAAGAGAAGACAAGTGGAAAGAGTTACCTTACGACCATCAGAGCGAGAGCCGCCATAAGCATGATTTAACGTAGAGACACTACATCGATGGAGAGATATTACATCTTATGCATGTTTAGATTTTTGCAAATATCGGAACCCTAGGAAGACTTTGAGAAACTTATTTGAAATACAGAGAAAATGAATTTAAAGTAGTTCACGTGAGAAAGCAAGAGTGACATAAAGTATCCTAGAGGTAATATTTCACACAATGTTTGGGACTCTAGGCAGATCAGTTATATGTAGTATGAACCACAAAGCTCCCCGGACTAGCTCCCCGGCTAGCTATTGGTGGGTCTTTTTTCACAACAGTGCCTAGCGATTCACAATATGGGATCGCTTAGAGTGGTTCATTGTCTGGCCAATACCGTAGAATTGGGGTATTCTACATGAGTTGCTATGCCCTAGGCTATGACTGGTATAGTCAATCTAGTGTAGTAGTTACCATTGAGTAAGTGCTAGCTTATGAGTTTTGAAAAGGTTAATGGGAGATTTAAAATAAACAAACTTTTGTATTTTGTGATGAAAAATTAAACTCAGATTAGAGGCTTAAATTCCACTACAATTGTAAGTCAGAGTTTTTAAATTGCTTATAATTGTTCCTTAATGAGTAGTAGACTCACTCCCTTAATAATTACAACTATGAGTTCTACTCAAAACAGAATTTGAAGATTTGACGTAGCCGCTTCTTTAGCAAGTGTTCATCGACAGTCGTAAGGTGGAGCAAGAACTTTTATTGTGATGAGTTTGTACTCTTTATATTATGAATGATGTAGCCGATAAGTCTTTTGTTATGAGATTATCATGTTTTGTTGAAGAAAAAAATTTATGTCAAGATTCTTCTGTGTAGCAAAATCACACCAGAGATCAAGAAAAACGTTTTACACTACATGAATGCTTCTAAGAGGAAGAAGGATGAAAAAAATGAAAGAATCATGGTACATGAGGGAAGATTAGTTCATATGCTTAGAAGTGGAGGATCAAAAATAGAAGTAGAGGTATCTAGTACAAGAGATTTTGACTTGAGACCTCCACAGCCTAAAGGACCACTAGATGGATATTTTTTAACTGATCTAGAGAAGAAAAAACAATCAACAAGGATTACAGGGACAAACCAAACAACAACAATAACTACGCCTTCATCCCAAAACAATTGGGGTCAGCGATATGAACCAAAAAAGAAAATCATTCTGGGTCTTCCACATGAATCCTTCTCCTCCAATCATTTCTATCCAATGCCATATCATCGGTGAGGTTCAAAGCATTCATATCCTTTCCTATCACCTCCATCCATGTCTTCCTAGGCTTACCCCGACCTCTTTTAACTAATATATTTTCCCATTTTTCCATCCTTCTAACTGAAGCATCATTAGGCCTTCGCCGAATATGTCCAAACCACCGTAAATGATTCTCTCTCATCTTATTTTCAATGGGTGCAACGCCTACCTTCTTACGTATCTCCTCGTTCCGAATCTTATCTTTTATTGTATTTCCACACATCCATCTCAGCATACGCATCTCAGCTACACTCATTTTTTTGAATATGATGTCTCTTGGCAGCCCAACATTCCGTACCATATAGTAAAGCGGGCCTAATAGTCGTCCTATAAAACTTTTCCTTCAACCGCAATGGCATTCTACGATCGCACAACACTCCAGTTGTACTTTTCCATTTCATCCACTCAACCTTTATCCTATAATTTACATCTCCATCAATTTCTCCATACTTTTGAATGATAGATCCCAAATATTTGAAACAATCATCCACCGGTATTTCTTGCTCACCAAGCTTCACTACACTCCCATCACTACTTCGTTGCTTACTAAACCGACATTCCATGTATTCTGTCTTACTCTTACTCAACTTAAAACATGTTGCTTCCAATGTCTGTCTCCATAATTCTAACTTAGCATTAACCTCAGCTTTAGACTCATCAATCAAAACAATATCATCAGCAAACAACATACACCACGGCACATTTTCTTGAATTGATCTCGTAAGCTCATCCATCACTATAGCAAATAGGAAAGGGATTAAAGCAGATCCTTGATGTAACTCAACCGTTATAGGAAAAACCAAACGATGATAAAAAATCGGTATAAGAGAGAATAAAGGGAACGTGTATGTAAGTACATCAATAGGTGGTTTAATCAAGCTGAGATTGCATTCAATGCTCCAAGATTACCAAGTTTATAGACAATGGTTGAGGCAACAAGGCAGTTTAGCCCTGAAATGAAGGCACCATCATATCATAAGCAACGAAAGCCATTATTGGGGAAGGAAGCAATGATAACAAATGAATTTTTAACATCATACAAGCAATATTGGGCTAAATATGGGTGTTCCATAATGTCAGATGGGTAGACCGACACAAAGGAAAGGACACTCATCAATTTTCTTGTTTATTGTCCTTTAGGGATGATGTTTTTGAGGTCTTTATCATAGCAAGGTACGTCTCCGGATCGATTTCTAGCTAGTGGATGCATCTAAACATGTAAAAGATGCAAACTTAATATACAAGTTATTGTATGATGTAGTTAAGAAGGTGGGCCCAAAAAACGTAGTTCCAATGATCATAGATAATGCCTCGAATCATGTCAAGGCAGGTAAGATGATGTAGTTATGAGAGTTGAAGAAGAAGAAAAAGCTAGTTTTGATTCTTCTAAAGAAACTAAAGAAGGGCAATATGTTGAAGACCAAGATTATTCTGATGATGATGGACTTGCATCTTCGTCTCATTCTCATTAATAGCTTTATTTTTTTCCTTATCATCATTTAGGATATGTATTGACTATATATATTAAAGTCTTTGACTCCTTAAACTTGTATTGTCTATTTTTATGGACTTGACTATTTTGTTCTTATTATTTGGGCTGATTTTGTAATATAACAGGCTTACTATGCTTGATGATAGCGATATCTTATAGTTAAGCATTTGTTGATTAACATTATTTTAAGAATTCAGATTGTGTTTAAATTGCATTGCTTTTGTTGATATTGGCAATTGTTTGCTTGTTTATTCAATTCTTCTTAATTTTATGGCAGGTTTTGTAATATAACAGGTTTACTATGTAGCTATGCCTCATGATAGAGGTATTTAGTACTTTTTGCATTTGTTGATTAATTTTATATTTGATACATTTTTGTTGTTGGTCTTAATAATATTTGGGCAGGTTTTGTGACATAACATGTTTACTATACTTGACGATAGCAATATCTTATGCTTCGTGAATTTGTTGATTAATTTTATTTTTGATACATGTTCGTTGTCAGTTTTAGCACTTTATTTTAAATTATTTGGTATTTGTTGATAGTTATTTGTTGTGCTTATTCAATTGTTTTTAATATTTTGGCAGGTTTGTAATGTTCGACATGTTTTTTTATCTTTTACTTATTAGTGATTGATTTTATGTTGCATATATGTTTGTTACTAATTTTAGCAGTTCATTTGTATAATTTTTATATTTTTAATTAAGGTACCAACTAGTCCGCCTAGTCTCTGACTAGTCTTTTTAGGAGTCCATCGCCTAGGGCTTTTAACTATGTAGCTTGTATGATATAAGTTGCCTCATTTCATTCTTCTCCTTTCTTAACATTTTTTAAATTTCTCTATTATGAAAAAGTAACCAAAAATCCCAACTTATCTTCCATTTTCAATATAGATTGTAAACATAAAAAAACTAGTAGCAAAATAGGCAGCCCTTTGTATCTCTTTATCATTTGTATAATTTTTCATAAGCAAAAATGATTGTGATTTGTATATGAAATTTGTAATCTTTTTTTCATCCAATAATATACAAGAGAAATTAGGCAATCTATCACAATCTTCAAGCATTAAAAATCAATACAATGTGCAACACAAGATATAAAAATAAGAGGGTATCTTACGTCAATTATAGCCCTTTTTCATATAATTTGACCCATTATCCGTTACAAACTGAACCACTTTATCTTATCCAATTTCTTAAACAATAGTGATATATACTCAATATATTTAGTAGTTTTTTGCCCTTTAGCACATTTAGATTTCCAAAAGATTGTGCATTTAGGGCATGAGACTAAAATATTTATGTGTGGGCGATTTTTCTTGTCAATCTATATATCAGATATTAAAGTGCATCCTAATATAAACCAAGACTTTTTCACCTCATTAACAAATTACAACGTGCCCTTTTAGGTTTTGAAGTTATTTTGTTCTAATTATTTCACTACTATGAGAGGTATAACTAAGTCCATAATTTGCAAAGACATTAACCATCTCCTTAAATGATCATCTCTAGTTAACCTAAAAGGCAAATTGTTCATAATAATATATTTTGCAATACACATATCTGCATGTTCTTTCTCCTTTTTCTTTATCAAAACATTTATGGTATGTTGTCGATCTAATTAACTGAAACTTGGCATTTGTATCATACCTTTGGTTAGAGATGTAAAAGAAGTACCCATATAAGTAGAATCCGAGTCGCTTCCAGTAGAAGACAAATAACTTGTGAGCTTTGATTTCTTCCCTAATGACTTGGTCTCCAATTCGTGAATTACAGCTAATGCTAGATGTTTGACATCTGACTTTACGTGCTCATATGCAACAACATCTCTATTTGGTATGCCAGCAAGATGATTCTTAAATCATGTTATTCCACCATAAAATTATGTATTATAATAGTGGCAACGTAATTGACCATCCAATAGTAGTGTAGCATAGCTCCATAATGCATCTTTACGTCTCCCCATCTTTTTTCCTACATAGAATGGTAGATGTAAAATAGATGGTATGAATAAATATAAAAAAAGAAATAGAGAAAATTGTCAATACTAATAAATCATAGACAAAAACCATAATAATAAAACATTTGCACACAATAGCACATAGACAAAACAAGTAAGAAGAAAGAATTCAAATATATATATAGAGAGAGAGAGAGAAAGAGGGAGGAATTCAAATATTCATCGCTCATATTAAGGAAGAATATCAAAAAAAAAATTAAAACATCTATCATAGGTATCATAAGAAAAACTAATTCAAAGGAAAAATAAAACTAATTACTAAATCCATAACTAAAGCATGTTCCATTGACTACAAGATTATAGAAATGCCAAGTTTAGAAACCACAATCAACTATTAATGTTTCATTAAGAAAGAAAACCCAATTTCGGTCCTTTCCCGAAAGGTTGTACGTATCGTATCGTAACAAGTATCGGTCGGGCCCAAAATAAGATACGTATAGTATCATATCATAAAAATCATAAATTTTAAAAAATATATAAATTCTAAAAAAATCAGAAAAAAAATTAGGAAAAATTCTAAAAAATTATAACACACAAAATAATGATGAAATGCACAAAATGTAATCATAAGATCACATGTGAAGCATTTATGGCTCTATGAGCTACATAACACATCATCAATCATCAAATCTCACAAGAACAATGCAAAATAGTAATAACTCAATTCTTTGGGTGAAAAAGGATTTTTTTACCTTAACCCACTTCTTTGGGTGAAAAACGGTGGAAATGCACTTACTTGATGAAATCACGAAAGTCCTCTTCCCAGCACAAAGATCGGTCTGCAAAACGGTTTCAGGGCTCCTAAGGTGAGTGAGAAGCTCTCTAGTATGTTCTATACAAATGAGGGTTTCGGCCTTCAAAAGCCCTTTAAAACCCAAAAACTTAAAACCCTAGTTTTTCCCTTTTTAAAGTTCATCGGTACCATATTGAACGATACGGTAGAATACGGCCTCCTATTGTATGATACATATGATACACATTTGATACACACTCGTAATTGTACATTACCCTTGCATCAATAAGATGTGTATCATACGATAAGATATGATACAGACAACATTGCTTTCCCCGCCAAACCAAATGGATTGGTCCGTGTTCATTAGGGGTCACACTTAGATTAGTCGTGGCTTATACGACAGGTACAAAATAAACATAGTAGGCATTGGTTTTCCATGGGCGCTTGTGCCTAAGCCCATACTAAAAGCCTCATGAACAACACCAATTAGTTAGATTTTCTCATAAGAATACCAGGTGAAAGAGAAATTGAATCAGAAAAGTACCCAACAACCACTATGGTCTAAGTCTAGAGACATTTGTTGGTTTCACCCAATCAAAATGATTAGCTTTCAGCTCCATCTCAACAAGGTGAGTGTATTCCTAAATTCCATCAAGCTAAAATCAAATGTATTTTGCTTATAACTTAAAAAAGTACTATCTGCTCAAAAGTAGCAACAATACTAGCAATCATTTTATAAATGTGAATGGATAGTTGGATACATTTAGAACAAATCTAAATTTACTATTCTGAAAAAGTAGATATTTATCATATAAAAGAGTTTCCCAAAACATAACAATGAGAATGCAAAAAAATAAGTCACTAGAGAATAAAAATAAAAAACCTGCAAGTATTAAAGAAGATTAAACGCAGAACCAGCAGATGAAAAATTGTAAACACAAAATGTTGATATCACGTCAACATGAAGTATGAAAATGAAAAAAATATAAAATCATGTACTCTGTAGATGCCTACTCGCCAGAAAATTTTACATGTACAAAGTTTCCAGCAGTAGTAGAATACATTTCTTCAATTTATATTTACGAAAAGATATAAACCAAGAGCAGCAATGGAGTCATTTTGACAGAACCGTTAACAGGAAATAGAACTACAGCTACATGTGGTCATGAGTCAGAGAGTGCAAATCACCATGTGCTCAAAGACCCACAACCTTAGGGATCAAATAAGATGGATGGATGGCAAGATCGCATTATCATAACCCATGTGGGCTATCCCAGATTTTTTTTAAAGGGGGAGAAAACAAGCGACAACTATGACCATGCTACCATGAAATCTTTCTTTTCTCACGCAAAAAAGGGCCATAAAACAAGACGGCGCCTAAAAATGGCTCATCCTGAGGCCCTTTTACTGCTGATATACAAAACAGGACAGAGAAGTCTGGTCCTTTCCCGACCGTAGAAGAAGATGATGATGATGATGATGATGATGATGAGAAGGGAAGGAAGAATAAGAGGAGAACGATGAAGAAGACGAGAGAGAGAGAGAGAGAGAGAGAGAGAAACTCACCGTTACCACGCCGGCACACCTTGGTTCCCCAAGTTGGGTGGTGGAGGGTGGCAACACAAACCCTAACCCTCCCCACCACTTTTCCTCCTCCTATCGTGGGTGGGATGAATGGGGAACTAACCGACCCAACCTAATAATCCACCTCCTAGCTCCCATTTTTTATAATGTAAACTGACACAAAAACCGGTTTCACTTCTCAAAACTTCCAATAACTTCCTAACTCTTATACCCCCATTTTGGATCAATTTTCATCTCAAAACCCTATAAACTGTATCCACATTAACCCAAACACCTATGCAAACTATCGAGATCAATTTCAATACCTCATTCCTTTAATCCTTATATGGACCCTTATCCACTCTAGAACTCACTAGAGCCGACCCAATATAACTCAATTTTTCACTCAAACCAATTTGATCAAAACCCAACCCAAAACTTTAGCCTTAATTCATCATACCCTACCCAAACTGGATTTTATTGGACCTAAATGGAGCCACAGACTGGGTCAAGACCATAACTAAGAAGGTGACTGAACAAATTGCAACCTTTTGCATATGTATTGCTTTGTTACATACAGTCAATACATACTATCACGCACCATCAGGTTATGCGTGATTACAGGATCTAGATAATATATAAAATTGTCACAAGCATAACGTGATTTCAGGATCTGGATTGCAACATAAATCAGAATATTGCCTCATATATCTTGCCAAAAATATCGCATAGCATAACGTCTCATTTGATACTCCCCCTCAAGTTGGCGTGTGAAGATCCGTAACACCCAATTTGCAAATAAAATTTTGAAATGCAACTTTACCTAAAGGCTTGGTAAAGTCGTCAGCTATTTGAAGATGTGAAGATACATATTCTGACGGCTCAATGTGTTTAGTTCTCTCATGAAACACGGGATTTGTTGCTATGTGTAATGCGGCCTGATTATCACAGTATAATGGAATTGATTCATGTCTAACAAGACCATGATCAGCAAATAATGCCTTTAACCAAACAATCTCATATGCAATAGTAGCCATTGCTCGATATTCAGCTTCAGCTGCCGAATGTGAAACAGTACTTTGTTTCTTTGATCTCCACGATATAGGGCGATCACTAAGAGATATGAAGTATCCTGTCACAGATCTGCGACTAGTGGGACAACTTGCCCCATCCGAGTTGCAATATGCCTTGATAGATAACTCAGTTGTTGAAGATAAAAAAATCCCTTTTACAGGTGATGATTTCAAATATCAAATTACTCTCAATGTCGCTTCATAATGTGGTTTCCTTGGATTCTGCATGTACTGAGACAAAATATGGACTGCAAACACAATATCCGGATGTGTTACTGTGAGATAGATAAGTCATTCGACTAGGCATCGATATTGTGTTGGATCTTTCAATAATGGACCATCATCCATGGTGAGCTTTAATTTCTGATCCATGGGGAAATCGACAGGCTTGGTTCCACTTAAACATGCATCCTTTAATATATCAAGTGTATATTTCTTTTGGCTGAGAAATATACCAGATTCTGATCTAGTCACTTCAATTCCCAAAAAATATTTCAAGCGACCTAGATACGTGATATGGAACCGAGAATGTAGAAATTGTTTAAAAATATGTATTCCTACCTCATCATTTCCTACAATGATAAGATTGTCAACATATACAAGTACAACAATAAAATGTTCTCCCTGTTGACGTGTAAGTAATGTGTAATCTGCATTGGATTGAGAAAACAAAGCATCTTTCAAGGCTATAGCGAGCTTATTGAACCAATTTCTTGAAGATTGTTTAAGCCCATATAAGGACTTGTGAAGTTGATAGACCTGATACTCCCCCTTAGTATAAAGACCCGGTGGTAATTCCATATATATTTCTTCATCAAGATCTCTATGAATGAATGCATTGTTGACATCTATTTGATATAAACTCCACTTTTTAATTGTTGCCAGTGCTAAAAGAGACTGCATGGTAGTTAGTTTTGCAAATGGAGCAAATGTCTCATGAAAGTCAAGGCCTTCTATTTGTGTATATCCTTTTGCAACAAGACGAGTTTTATATTGTTCAATGTTACCATCAAATCGCCTCTTGATTTTATAAACCCATTGACAACCGATAGGCTTCTTTTCAGGTGAAAGTGGAGTGATGGTCCACGTATTATTTTTCTCAAGAGCTTCAATTTCTTCAGTCATAGCATCTTGCCAATGCTTATGCTTAACAGCCTCACAATATGTGCACGATTCAACATCAAGGAGAACATGAGAAAGAAAGGCAATGTGTTGAGGTGAGAATTTCGATAAAGGTAGAAAGTTGGAAATGTGATAGTGATTACCTTTGCCTGAGGAGATCTGATTAAGAATGTTGAGATTACCGCATGACGAATTCTTGGCCAAGGCCACAAAACAAACATAGTCTTAAAGGTACGATGGTGCAACATGAGAACGGTTGGACCAATACAACATGATCTTTAATACTTTGTGGGAGAACTAGAGAGGAATTATTGTGGGATGTGTATCCTTTATAAGGAAATATATGTTCATAGAAGGTAACATCACGGCTTGTAAAAATAGTTTTTTTTTGAAGGTCGAAGACTCGATATCCTTTTTTATTAAAAGGATACCCAACAAATGCACATTGTTTTGCTCGAGGAGCAAATTTGTCCTTCGAAGAGGGAATGGTCTTAACATAACACGAACATCCGAATGTATGAAGATGTTTATAGTTGATGGTTTTTCCAAATAAAAGTTCCAAAGGAGTTTTATTTTGTAAAATAGTTGATTGGGTATGATTTATTAAATATGCAGTTGTTAAGATGCATTCACCCCAAAAATCGATAGGTAAAGAAGCTTGAAACCGAAGAGCTCTAGCTACTTCTAAAAGATGTTTATGTTTTTGTTCAACTCTACCATTTTGTTGAGGTGTTCCAACACAAGAATTTTGATGATCAATGCCTTGTTGATGAAAAAAATCTTGAGTGATGGTGGCAGTAAATTTGGATCCATTGTCACCACGAATGCTTTTGATTCTAGTTTTGAATTGATTTTCAACCATGGAATGAAAATATTTTAAACAAGAAAGAGTCTCTGATTTGTAGCGCATAAGAAAAAACCATGTTGAATGCAAATAATCATCAACTACAGTAAGAAAATAACGTGCATTAGTGTGTGAAGGTATAGCATAACTTCCGCATATATCAATATGAATCAAATCAAAAGGCGCCAAAGCGCGACTATCACTAGAGGGAAATGGCAATCGGTTCATTTTTGCCTTATGACAAGCATCAAAAGGAAAATAAAAAATGGAATGAGGCAAAGACAATTCATTCTTCAAAACAAGTAATCTAGAATTAGAAAGGTGACCGAGATGATTATGCCACAATTGAGTTGATTTATCTTGAGACACTGCAAAAGCTTTATGAATAGTGGTGGTTATGAAATGATAGAGTCTGCCATGCAGTTTACTCGCTCCAATCACCCTCCTCAAGGTAAGGTCCTGAAAAATACAGAAATCAAGAAAGAAAACAGCAATATTATGAGATGATTTAGTGAATTTAAAAATGGTTAGAAGGTTGTATTTGAACTCAGGAACATAAAGAACGTCAAGAAGAATTAAGTCCAGATGAAGCTGGACTTTGCCTACTTGATGAACATACAGACTATGGTCATTTGGAAGGTTGATCGGTCTTGGATTAGAAATCGATTGTACGTCAAACATAATGTCTAGATAAGGTGTCATATGTTCGGATGCACCTGTATCTATGATCCATGAAGAATCACAAGAATGGGAAATAGAAAAGTGTTTACTCGCGAGATTGGCATTGGTTGGTTTAGCATCTACATTGAGCCAAGATGCTAGCTGATTTAATTGATCCTCTGATAGTTGCAAGAGAATAGGATGCGTAGAGGTTGTGGTTGCACTCCCACTTGAGTTTGCAGCATATGCTTCAGTCGCTCCATTGGGTTCTGGTTTGTTAACTTCTGCATGGTTGGCTGGCTGGATATCCATGCAATGCATAACAACGAGCTTTAACATGACCCTTTCTACCACAATGATCACACTTCAGACGTTGACGATTCTTGAAGGAAGAACGTTGATTCGGGTGAAAGCTCTTGATGGCGAGAGCAATATTTTCTCAACCATGGGAATTGGGCATCAATAATCGTTGAGTTTCTTCTTGAAAAACCTTGGAGTACACCTTACTTATATTGGGAAGAGGCTCAATGGTTAATATTTGGCTCTGAATATTGGCAAAAGTATCATTGAGCCCCATTAAAAATTGGTATACTTAATTTCTCTCATTCAAGGCAAATGCTAAATTTCTTGAAGGCTCCGCAAGAACAATCGGGAGTGGAGTTCAATGACCCGAGCTCATCCCAAAGAGTTTTAAGATTAGTAAAATAAGTTGCCAAAGATGATTGTTCTTGTCGTAAATCAGATATGTGTTTCTTAAGTTGATAAATTCGGGCAGCATTACCTTGAGAGAATCTATCTTCTAAATCCACCCATACATCTCGAGCTTCATTGGCATAGATAACACTATGTGCAATGCCTTTGGATAATGTGTTCAGCAGCCATGAAAGGACCATATCATTAGTGCGGCTTCACGCTTGAAACTCTGCAGCTGTAGCCGCCAGCCTTGAGAATGATCCATCAACAAATACGAAATTGTTTTTAGCGCTAAGAGCCATCTTTATCGCCTTTTTCCATGTTGAGTAATTATCACTAGTGAGAGGTGTAGAGACCAAAACAACACCTGGATTATCCGAATGGTTTAGAAAGTACAGTGATGAGATCTCCTCTTATCAATCATTTTATGTTGGAAAAGATGGAGTCGAACCAGAAGTTTCAGAGGAAGCAGCCATAAAAAAAACGACAGAGAATATGTTGGGTCCAACCCTATCCCTCATTAATGATGTGGAGGAAGTGGAATAGCTACCCACTACTTCTCATTAATGCGGAGAAAGTTGAAGGGCCAAAATCCCTTCGGTTTCTGGAATCAGTCTATAAGGCTCTATGTCATCTATAAATAGGAGTGCAGAAGCTATGTGCTAGAGGAAGAAGAGCAGAGTGGTTGTATGCAGCGTGCAGAGAGTGAAGAAGTAAGAGAGAGAGAGAGAAGAGAAGAAGAGGAAGGAAGAAGGTTCATCACCACGCATTGATCCTTAGAGAGAGGTGTTAGTTGTGGTGTGGGTTTTAACTCGGGTTGTGCACTCGAGAGGTAATCTTGTATCCCTCTCTTCCTGTGATTCCTTTGTTGTTATTCTCTTTAGCTTTGGGCAAGTTATTGGACATTCTACTCTCTACATTGTACTCTCTACTCTTATTATAGTGGATTATTCTCTCTGTGCCCCGTGGATGTAGGTTGTGTTGACTGACCATGTAAACTCTTGTGTTGTGATTTGATTGTGCCTTTGTTAGATCCTATATTGCTTTCGCACAAATTTTTTGTTACCCTCATTTCTCTACAAGTGGTATCAGAGCTAGTTCATGAAAAGTCATATCTTCTAAGTCAGTTAGCTCCAAGTTTGAGGTGGAGAGGTTTGATGGCAAAAAAAACTTCTTCTTATAGCAAAGAAGGGTGAATGCTCTACTTGCATAACAAGGGTTGCATAAGGCCCTTGTTAAGAAGGCAAATAAGCCAGAGACCATGACTGATGATGAATGTGATGATCTTGACTTGAGGGCCGTTGGTGTAATTGAGTTGTGTCTATTAGATGAAGTCATGTGTAACGTGATGGAAGAGAGGACAACTGTAGGATTGTGGTTGCAACTAAAGAGCCTCTATATGACCAAGAACTTGTCCAACAAGTTACACCTCAAGAAATAACTTTATAGTCTTCGTATGAAGAAAGGTACTCTCATTCTTAACCATCTCAGTGTGTTTAATAAAATTATTGTTGGTCTGTTTAGTTTGGATGTTAAACTTGAAGATGAAGATAAAGCTTTGTTGTTACTAACCTCATTGTCCCCATCCTATGAGCATCTTGTGATAACCATAATTTATGGAAAAAAGCATTGGATATGGAAGAGGTCTCAAGTACGCTCATTTCAAATGAAATTAGGAGAAGACCATCACCAAATGAGGATTCTGGTGAAGGATTGATAGTGAGTTCATCTAAAGGCAGGGGTCGGTCAAAGAACATGAAAAATGACCGCAGATATAGGAGCAAGTCCAAATCAAGGAAGAACATCACTTGCTACAATTGTGGAAAGAAATGACACTTCCAAAATCAGTGCAAAGCGCAAAAAAAAATCAGAAAAAAGGGAAATAGACAGAATCGTCATAAACCAAAGAAGATACCACAACCATAGTTGAAGGTAAACTTGTGATTTTGTCTACTATTAATGATCCACGTATCTGTGTGTACCAATATACAGATTGGGTCATAAACACAAGAGCCTCGTACCATGCCACATCACGGAGAGAGTATTTCAGTACATACAGGACCGGTAAATTTGTTGTCTAAATGAGAAACACATGAATATCAAAAATTGTAGGGATTGGAGATATTCATCTCCAGACCAGTCTTGGGTACATGTTGGTGCTCAAGGATGTCAGACATGTTTCAGACTTAAGGTTGAATTTGCTTTCAGTAGGAAAGCTTAATGAAGAGGGCAAAAACAGTGTTTTCAGTCAAGGACAGTGGAAACTCAGTAGCGGGTCATTGGTTCAGGCCAGAGAAAAAAGAGATTATACTTTTTATAAGATGCAAAACAAGGTATGCAAGAGATAGTTAAATACAGCTGATGACTTTTCTATTGATTTGTGGCACAATCGATTAGGCCACATGAGTGAGAAGGGCTTGCGGATTCTTGCTAAGGAGGAGCAACTTCTAGAGTTAAAAGGTACACATCTAAACCCGTGTGTTTATTGCTTAGCTGGTAAACAACATAGAGTATCTTTTGTTAGAAATGCTTTTCATAAAAAATCTCACATTCTGGAGCGAGTTTATACTGATGTTTGTGGTCCTCTAAGAACAAAAACTGTTAATAGTTTTACTGATGTGAAAACTTTCAGTGGTGCACTTTATTTTGTTACTTTTATAGATGACTTCTCCCGAAAAGTTTGGGCATACCCTCTGAAAACCAAGGATCATGTTCTTGATATATTCAAGCAATTACATGCTATGATTGAGAGAAAAACAACTGAAATGCATCAGGTCAGATAATGGTGGCGAGTACACAGGTCCATTCCATGAATATTGTAAAATTCATGGAATTCACCATGAGTTGACAATTTCAGGTACCCCTTGGCACAATGCAGTTGTAGAAAGAATGAACCGTACAATTGCAGAAAGAATCAAGTGTATGTTTGTGCAGTCCAAGCTACCAAGAAATTCTGGAGCGAGGCTTTAAGGACAATAGTTGATGTGATCAACTTGTCTCATGCTTATGCCCTAGCAAATGATGTTGCAGATAGGGTGTGGTAAGGAAAGAATGTGTCCTACAAGTACCTGAAGGCATTTGGATGCAGGGCAATTTGCACATATCCTCAAGGAGGAGAGGTTCAAGCTTGATAATAAGATGAGGCAATGTATTTTTTTGGGATATGGTGATGTTGAATTCGGCTACAGACTATGAGATCCAGAGAAGCAGAAGGTATTCAGATCCAAAGTTGTGGTATTCTTTGAAGACCAAACACTTGAAGATATCAAGAAAGAGGTTTCAATTCAGACTTCTGCGGGTGGATCTATTCGCTTAGATCCAGTTACTTCTCTAGTGACACAAGTTGAAGGAAGAGCAGTGCAGGAAGATGATGCAGAGGTTGATGTTGATTTACCTGCAGACCATGTTTAGCAAAAAGAAGTTGGAGAATAACCTCCTCTAGAACCTCAGCTGAGAAGATCTTTCAGAGAGTCATAACCTTCCAGAATGTATTATTCATATGAGTATGTGATGCTTACTAATGCAAGTGAACTAAAGAGTTACCAGAAAGCACATGAGTATGAGCAGAAAGAGCAGTGGCTAATAGTTATGAATGATAAGATGGATGCATTGCAGAAGAACCACACTTATGACTTGGTGAAACTACCAGAAGGCAGAAAGGCCTTGCAGAACAAGTGGGTTTTCAGGTTGAAGACTCATGAACAATGTTCTCAACCAAAGTACAAAGTAAGATCGGTTGTGAAAGGCTTTGGTCAAAAGCAAGGTATTGACTTTGAAAAGATTTTCTCTTCTATTATTAAAATATCTTTTATTCGTGTTACTCTAGGTATTGATGCTAGTCTGAACTTGGAGATTGAGCAGCTAGATGTGAAGACTACTTTCGTCCATGGTGATTTGGAGGAGGAGATATATATGGAGCAACTAGAAGGCTTTAAAGTCAAAGGTAAAGAAAATCTTGTCTGCTGGTTGAAAAAAGCTTGTATGGGCTGAAGCAAGCTCCAAGACAGTGGTACAATAAATTTGATTCATTTATGGCTGAAAATGAATACAAAAGATCGATTTCAGATCATTATGTCTACATAAAATGGTTCGGTGAGAATTTTGTTATTCTCTTGTTATATGTTGATGATATGCTTATCCTTGGAAAAGATATGTCTATAATTGACAGGCTCAAGAAGGAACTGAGTAAGATCTTTGCAATGAAGGACATAGGGCTAGCAAAAAAAATATTGGGTATGCAGATCTCTCGTGATAGAAAAACCAAGAAGATATGGTCATCATAGAAGAAGTACATCGAGAAGGTGTTGGACAGATTCAGTATGAACAATGCAAAGCTAGTTGGTTCTCCTTTTGCAGGTCACTTTAAGTTGAATTCAGAGCAGAGTCCATCAAGTGATAAGGAGAAGGAGAAAATGAAGAAAGTTCCTTATGCTTCAGCAGTCGGAAGTTTGATGTACGCAATGGTATGTGTGAGACCAGATATCACATATATAGTAGGTGTTGCTAGCAGATTTCTTGCAAATCTAGAAAAAAAGCATTGAGCAACAGTAAAGTGGATCTTTAGATATCTCAGAGGGAGCTCCAAAGTTTGTTTAAGCTTTGAGGGTGGACCACCTGTCTTGACAGGTTACACAGATGCAAATATGGCTGGAGATATTGATACAAGGAAGTCCACATCAAGTTTTGCTAGCAGATTTCTTGAAAAAACAGAAAAAAAGCATTGGGCAACAATAAAGTGAATCTTTAGATATCTCAGAGGGAGCTCCAAAGTTTGTTTAAGCTTTGGGGGTGGATCACCTGTCATGACAGGTTACACAGATGCAGATATGGCTAGAAATATTGATACAAGGAAGTCTACATCAGGTTTTGTACTCACTTTTGCAGGGGGAGCTGTGTCATGGCAGTTAAAATTGCAAAGGTGTATTGCTTTGTCTACTACTGAGGTAGAGTACATTGCTTTTACAGAAGCTTGCAAAGAGATGCTATGGATGAAAAGATTCTTGAAGGAGTTGGGTTTAAAGCAAGACAAGTATTTGGTGTACTGCGACAGTCAGAGTGACATTCATCTCGCCAAGAATACGAGTTTTCACTGAAAGTCAAAGCATATTGATATCAGGTACCATTGGATCTGAGATGTATTTGAGAAAATTTTACTTCATCTTGCAAAGATCTTCACAAATGATAATGATGCAGATATGCTGACAAAGGCCTTATCGATGGAGAAACAAAATACACGTCGGCAGCTGGCCGGCATGGACTCTAGTTGATTAGTTGAATTGAAATATCTCCTTGGGCTGAAAGGGGAGATTGTTAGGTTCAGCCCTATCCCTCATTAATGATGTGGGGAAGTGAAATAGCCACCCACTACTTTCCATTAATGCAGAGGAAGTTGAAGGGACAAAACCCCTTTTGTTTCTAGAATGAGTCTAGAAGGCTCTATGCCATCTATAAATAGGGGTGCAAAGGCTGTGTGCTGGAGGAAAAAGAGCAGAGTAGCTGTGTGCAGAGAGAGAAGAAGTAATAGAGAGAGAGTGGAGTGAAGAAGAGGAAGGAAGAAGATTTGTCACCACACATTGATCCTTAAAGAGAGGTGTTGGTTGTGGTGTGGGTTTTAACTCGGGTTGTGCACTCGAGAGATAATCTTGTATCACTCACTTCCTGTGAGTCCTTTGTTGTTATTCTCTTTAGCTTTGGGCAAACTATTGGATGATATACTCTCTACATTGTACTCTCTACTCTTATTATAGTAGATTATTCTGTCCATGCCTCGTGGATGTAGGTTGTGTTGATCGAACCACGTAAACCCTTGTGTTGTGATTTGATTGTACCTTTATTAGATCCTATATTGCTTCCACGCGAATTTTTTGTTACCCTCATTTCTTTACAGAATACGTAGGTTGCTATCCTTGCTCTGATACCATAAGAAGGTGACTGAACAAATTACAACCTTTTGTATATGTATTGCTTTGTTACATATAGTCAATATATAATATCACGCACCATCAGGTTATGCGTGATTACAGGATCTAGATAATATATAAAATTGTTACAAGCATAACATGATTTCAGGATCTGGATTGCAGTT
The DNA here is from genome assembly GCF_984573655.1 of Nuphar pumila. Lineage (NCBI taxonomy): Eukaryota > Viridiplantae > Streptophyta > Magnoliopsida > Nymphaeales > Nymphaeaceae > Nuphar > Nuphar pumila. The sequence continues at coordinate 117,328,201 of NC_143256.1, read as the reverse complement.
GTTGGACTGTTACAAAAAATCAGAATATTGCCTCATATATCTTGCCAAAAATATCGCATAGCATAACGTCTGATCTGATAATAACCAACTTGATTATGGATTTGAATTGGGGTTAGACTAAACACATTATTCTCAAACCCCGATCTGAAACTAGTCTCAATCAAATTTGGGTCCAACAACTTGTTATTGTCTAGATCTAGTCATGATCCAATTAGATCTTACACATTCTCAATCACCACCATATACAACTCAATTGAATCCTACCTATACTCATCCACTTGATTACCCAGTCCAAATGAACCCTACCCAAACCCATCATCCTATCAATCCAAGTCAAAACCTCACCAAGATCCATAAATGACCCAAACTCATTCTCATGACCAAAATAACCCACGAGTCCATGATCCAATCTCACATCCTTAAAGCAAGTTATTAAATATGTATTGAATACTGAAGAAAAGTTTAGATAAGAAGAAAAGAGATCCCTACATATCCTTAAAACCACCTATACCCAAGTAGAAAAAACTCATGTGAAGCCCAGTTTCAAGGAGCCTACCTTAAAACCTCTCCCAGCGCTCATCTCAAGCCCTATATCCAATTAAAGCAGATTTGGATTCAAAATCATGTGATCAGCCCAAATCGATTTTGTTTAATCTTCTTAAACCCATCTTGGACCCTCATCCTCATATCTGAAAACTCTATCATGAATCTAGACCTAAGTCCATTTGATCCAGTCCAAAAAAAAATCATCCCATGCATTACCTCCTATTTAGATTTAAACTTCACCAGTACCTACCTCACTTGCACCAAACTTGTCCTGGAGCACATCATCAACATTTTTAATATTGGATCAAACTAAAACTAGATCTATTTGATCCAGATAAGCACACAAATGCATCTAATGAATGGATGATTTGGGAAGAACATTCAAGGTTTCTAAATAACTCCGCCTGTGTATAACTGTTTAGTTATACACTATCGGTCCCAAGCCCGAATAAAGGAGGAGGGTTGCGGTAGGCCAGTGACAGCCAACATAAAAAACTTAGTCATACCCTATGAATATGAACCAATATAAGAATTTCGTTGGGGCGTTCCCTATTGAGCGACACATTGTACTCTATAGGCCTGGAGGCAGTGATAAATAGGCAAGGGTTGCTAGGTCGTCGCTCGGAAGCGCCGCGTCACACCGACGCCCGGGTGTGGTGTCAAAAAGGCAAGGGTTCCCTCACTTTGTTGGATGGGTGGGGGTAAAGAAGTTAGTTCAAGACCATAAAATTAGGTTAGCCACTTGGAACATAGGGTCTTTAACTGGTAAGTTGGTAGAGTTAGTAGATGTTATGTGTAGGAGAAAGATTGATATTTTATGTCTACAAGAGACCAAATGGGTAGGTGAGAAAGCAAAAGTGATAGAACCTTGGGGATATAAGATTTGGTATACAGGAATAAATAGGAATAGGAATGAAGTAGGGATTGTTATGAGTCGTGAGTTTATAGATAATGTAGTTGAGGTCCGTAGGAAGGGTGATAGGATTTTACTTATTAAATTAGTATTAGGTACGGATATTATTAATATTATTAGTGTTTATGCACCTCAAGTAGGTTTAGATGATTCCATTAAGCGTCAATTTTGGGAAGATTTAGATAGAGTAGTACAAGGGATATCTTATAGAGAAAAGCTTTTCATCGGCGGTGACCTTAATGGGCATGTAGGCATTAGTAGGGATGGATTTGAGAGTATCCATGGAGGCTATGGTATAGGAGAAAGAAACGAAAGTGGAGAAACGATTTTAGATTTTGGTTTGTCCTATGATACGATCTTAGCAAACACTTGGTTTAGGAAGAGGGAGTCTCACCTAGTAACATTTAAAAGTGGGGTTAATACGAGTCAGATAGATTTTTTTCTACTTAGAAAGAGAGATAGGGGTTGTTGCATCGATTGTAAGGTTATACCGGGAGAAAGTGTAGCTACACAACATAGAGTCTTAATTTTAGATCTTAGAATTAGACAATGCTGCAAAAGGAATAGACATAGGATAGATCCTAGAATTAAGTGGTGGGCACTGAAAGGAGCTAAACAAGGAATGTTTGTAGAGCAGGTAGTTAAGGAAGTTGATTGGTGTCTCGAGGAGGATTCAGAATCAATGTGGAATAAGATAGCGGGTGGCATGAGAAAGGTGGCTAAGGAGGTATTGGGTGAGTCTAAAGGCGGTGCACCGCTAGGTAAGGATACATCGTGGTGGAACGAGGATGTCGAATTAGCTATTAAGGTTAAAAGAGAGTGTTACAGAAATCCAAGTAAGAGTCATGATAATGAGAATTTGGATAAGTATATGATAGCAAAGAAGGAAGCTAAAAAAATAGTTCAAAATGCGAGTGTAATTGAGTCTAGGTTGAGGAAGGTTGTCATGATATCGGAGAATCAATTTGGTTTTGTGCCTGAAAGATCAACTATGGATGCTATACATCTTTTTAGACAACTTATTGAGAGAAATAGAGATAGGAACAAAGATTTGCATATGGTTTTTATTGATTTGGAGAAGGCATACGATAGAGTACCTAGGGACGTTCTCTGGTGGACAATGATGAAGAAAGGTATTTCTCTCAAGTACATTAGTATAATTAAAGATATGTATGAAAGAGTAGTAACCAATGTTCGCACTTGTGGAGGGGTGACAACCAAATTTCCTATAACAGTTGGGTTACATCAAGGATCTGCTTTAAGCCCTTTCTTATTTGCTATAGTGATGGATGAGCTTCCGAGATCAATTCGAGAAAATGTGATGTGGTGTATGTAGTTTGCTGATGATATTGTTTTGATTGATGAGTCTAGAGCTGGGGTTAATGCTAAGTTAGAATTATGGAGACAGACATTGGAAGCAAGAGGTCTTAAGTTGAGTAAGAGTAAGACAGAATATATGGAATGTCGGTTTAGTAAGCAACAAAGTAGTGATGAGAGTGTAGTGAAGCTTGGTGAGCAAGAAATACCGGTGGATGATTGTTTCAAATATTTGGGATCTATCATTCAAAAGTATGGAGAAATTGATGGAGATGTAAATCATAGGATAAAGATCGGATGGATGAAATGGAAAAGTGCAACTGGAGTGTTGTGCGATCGTAAAATGTCATTGCGGTTGAAGGGAAAGTTTTATAGGACGATTATTAGGCCCGCTTTACTATATGGTACGGAATGTTGGGCTGCCAAGAGACATCATATTCAAAAAATGAGTGTAGCTGAGATGCGTATGCTGAGATGGATGTGTGGAAATACAATAAAAGATAAGATTCGGAACGAGGAGATACGTAAGAAGGTAGGCGTTGCACCCATTGAAAATAAGATGAGAGAGAATCGTTTACGGTGGTTTGGACATATTCCGCGAAGGCCTAATGATGCTCCAGTTAGAAGGATGGAGAAATGGGAAAATATAATAGTTAAAAGAGGTCGGGGTAGGCCTAGGAAGACATGGATGGAGATGATAGGAAAGGATATGAATGCTTTAAACCTCACCGAGGACATGGCATTGGATAGAAGTGATTGGAGGAGAAGAATTCATGTGAAAGACCCAGAATGATTTTCTTTTTTGGTTCATATCGTCGACCCCAATTATTTTGGGATGAAGGCGTAGTTGTTGTTGTTTGTTGTATTCAAGGTTTCTAAATATATATTGGAGCATGTCATGTTAGTCAACAAAGTTTCTAAAGTAGAGAAACTATCTAGTTCCATATTGTGGTCCTATAACCCACAAAGTAGAGCAGAATTGAAAAAAGGATGTAGACTTGAGAGCAAGTCTTCTCCGAGTCGAGGAGTGATGCATGAGTGGGGCAACTCCATAAAGAGACCCATTTTAGATCTAATCTAGTTGAGGGTGATTTATATTTTTATTTAGATTTGAATCTTTTTTTCATGTAATACATCTCGTATCCAATTTGGATTAGGGTTTTTCATATTCTCTATAAATACTTATTATAGGAATTGTTAGAGAGATGTTTGATGAATTAAAATTTTGGTTATTTTTTAATTTTATGAATTAAATTTATTATTAAATTTTTATTATTCTCGTTTTTCATTCAATTTGCATAGGAGTAAGGTAACATAGATTTTATGCGTCCTTGAGATCAAGAGTGCATCAATCATGGAACATGTATCTCATTTGTCTTGAGTTGAGCAGATCAAATGTTGTTTAAACTTACAAAGAATCATATAATATCTTAAAACAAAAACTGCAAATTCAATTGACATGTCACCCGAATGCATCCCAAGCGAGAAGAAATAAAAATAGGCTATCCAAAAGAAATGAAAATAATAAAATATGGGAGAAGGCCTACCTTCAGTCAAGAAAGCTAAACATCCACTCGTGAATGATGTAAGGTGTATTAGAAAATTTTCTTAATTTTATTATTCTTTTACTTTTCTTGTGATTTTTTTTATGCAGAGAAACCCTCACCCAAGCGAGGAAAACTCCGAGTGAGCCCCACGAACACCTCCCTTACATAACCTGCCTCTGAAAGCGACATACACACGCATGTGCCAGTGGGATTTGATCTGGAACCTTCATCTCGACACCCTCATAACCACCCTTACATTCTTAATACATACATACGTGGATAGGGATATTTCCACATACATGGTACCTTTTAAAGTGAGCAGATCCAATAATGGGGCCCAACACCTTGCAAGATACCTGCTTCAATCAATGGATGTCATGCATCTCCTTTTGAGAAGGGGTGCAAGAAGGGACAATGCTCGGCATGAGAGCAAATCGAATATTTGGGGTAGAACACCTTATAAGGAATTCTGTCCAAACAGGGGGAGCCAGTAGTGGCTGCCTTCTTATGAAAAAAGGAGGTACCCCTTGTTAAAATTGGGGTGGGGGGGGGGGGGGGGGTGTGTGTGTGTGGGGGGGGGGGGGGGGGGAGCAGGCCAGTGTACTCCCTCCTATTAAAAGGAGGGTCTATCAGGTGCATAACATTGCACACAAAATGTGTGTTGCTGCACCTGGCCACCCTTTATCTTTGGGATACAACCTGTCAGTTGTGGGGCCCACCAGCATATAAAGGGTGGCAAGGTGCAGCAACACACATTTTGTGTGCAATGTGATTGCACCTAATCTTCGTTCAATTAAAAGGGGGCAAACACTGTGTAAAAAGATCTGGATGATGCTAGTAGGTCCTGACAACAACGGCTCCGAATCGGGTGCAATATGATTGCACAAAAATTTGTGCATTAAGCACCCCCATCACCCTTGCGTCCCACACCTGACAGGCCTTATCCCCAAGGTGGTGGCTGATGAAGTGCTTAATGCCACCTGATCTTTTCACCCCAACAATCTAGAAGGTTCTGTAAAGCCATCCAACTCAACATTTAGATTTAGTTGAGATCTAAAAAAGAAAGGAAAGTACAATGGATTGGGACGTCCAATAATAATAACAAACCTAAGGCGATGGCTCTTTATTATGTTAACAAGGGAGGAAATTCTCCTCTAAGTCATGTAATCATATGAGATTTATAAAATGAACACCTCTCTCTCTGCTGAATAATAATAGAGGAGAGGCTTACCATATTTGCAGTGAACCACGTAAATTTGTGTGTGATGTGGTTTGATTTTATGCCTTAGGTATTGATGATACCTTAATATGGTATCAAAGCCAGCATCACCATCATCGTTGTCCGCCCTGTAGCACTCAGTAGCTCTCATGGCATTCAATAATGAGAAGAAGAACAATACTGAGATAGAGTGTTCCCTCAAGTTCTCTTCTTCCTTCTTTGCCTGCACCGAATAATTTCTAGTGCTTTCTTGAAACTAAACTTGATGCAGAAAACTATGCATTATGAGTGTCTTAGTTTCCTTGATCTTATATGACTTGGATAGTTACATAGATGGCTCCAAGCCAAAACTGTGTGAAACTAATGAAAACGGAGTAAGCACATTGAGATAGACGTGCACTTTGTTGGGGGGGGGGGGGGGGGGGCGAAGATTGCTAAAAGTGTCATCAAGTGCAGAAAATTATAGCTCGAGATCAAATAGCAGATATTCTTAAAGGCTCTTCCGACAATTTGACATTTTCAAATCCAAGCTGAATGTCACATATTGGACGCTTCGATTGTGAGAGGTTGTTAAAGATAGTAGTAGGTCCTAACAAGACAAGAAGGTTCTGGAAAGCCATCCAACTCAGCATTCAGATTTGGTTAGGAGTTCTAAAGAAGAAAAGAATTTACAATGGATTGGGGCGTCCAACAATAGTTACCTAAGGAGATGAGTTTTGATGTGACTAAGTTTTCAAAAGTTGCAGGGCTTTGTTATGTTAACAAGAGAGGAAATCCTCCTCTCCAAGTCATTGTAATCATATGAGATCTATATATATGAACACCTCTTTAGTGAATGATAAGAGAGAAGAGAGGCTTAGATACCTTGATACATTGAACCATGCATCTTAGCTCGGCCGAGTACCTAATCTGCTCTTTTCTTTAAACTTTGGTTGTAGTTTTGAACAATGTTGTTAGTATCGGTATCGGCACCTGTATCTTTTGGCCAATGATTCAGGTGAATCAGCCGGTATTGATACTGAATCATTCTGAATAGGCCAAAAAATAATTAAAAAATATTATGTGTCAATCAAAACATGGCACATGTTAAAGCCATAAAAATAATATTATAAAAAAATTAAGTATTTTTTATATTTATTAAAAAATAACCGATTCAGGGGTGAAAGGTATCGATTTTCTGCTGACATGATACGTTTTGGCCGATATCGCACCGATACTGACAACATTGGTTTTGAATCAATCTTGTAGTTTGTGCATTGTGTGACATATTAATGAAGTGAGGAGAAACTCCCTAGCTTGATTATAGAGAAAAAGGGTGATTTCCATAATGGCACCCAACTTTTGGATGAATTTAAAATGCACCTAACGTTTTTTCAAAAGAGGCACCAAAATTTTGTTTATGTAGATACAAAAAATAAACCTTTTCAGGATTAACTGCAATTATTACTACCCCATCTTGGGTTAGTCTGAACATGTTACCATTTTAGGCTCCAATAATTATAATATATTATTGGTCTTATATGCCAACACAGCCTTGCAAAGCTGGTGAGTTTTGATTTTAAGTCTTACTCCTCCCATTTTATTTTGTTGTTTTTTATTTATCCTTAAATGTATTTACATTTAGATCAACATCATTCTCATGCCATAACAAATGGGTTCAATTTATAAAAGAGTGAGTTCAAAGATTTGGGGAGAAGAGGAAAAAATTATTAATACAATTTTCAAGATCGTATTTGAGATTTTGTATAAATTTAATGCCAAAACTGTCGTTGGGTTTCTTTATTAACCATAACCAAGTTTAGGTGCATTTTTTTTTAAACCCTTCAATATATACATAGGTGAATTTTTGAATTATGCTGAAACCTGATCGGCCAATTTAGAAATTACCCAAAAATTAAGACCTGATTATGAATTTACAATTAATCTGAATTAGCTCTCATGCATGATCCAATGGCTAATACAGTCCGATACTCTTCCAAAGCATGCTAATTTCTAACAAAGAATCAGGTAATGCAAAATTCAAACATTATGGATCCTCATGTGGATTTATTTGAATCCAGATCCAAATTCAAATTGGTAAAACCAAGTCTTAGCCTTAATCTAATTAAGTAATTCTTATCTTTGCTTAGAATTCTTTTGAAGACCAAATGACATTACTCCACTCCCAAACATTGATCACAGACCCACAGAGAAAATATAGAATTTAATTCCAAATTAACTGTTGTTGAATGTGGATGTGCACACCTAACAGCACTAATTTTTCTATACCTTGAAGAGTATTCTTGTCAACAATTGGGTTTTTTCCCAAGCAGTCCCAATATCAACCTGAAGCACTAGGTCCGCACCTACAAAGGTAGGCCTGATTAGCTAATCAACTAACTAGAACACTTAAGATCCAAGTGGTATATGGATTTGGACAGAGTTTGAAAATTTGTAAATCAGATAAGAGTTCAGCCTGAAATCTGATTATTTATTAAAATGTGAATTTACTGGTCTGGGTTTTGCTATCTGAACCCGGATCTGGTATGATCTTACCTAAGCCAGGTCCGGTCACAGCAGGCCTGGATCCAGTATCAGAACCTCAGAATTGCATCTGGGTCTGGACATGCCAGGCAGCCTTACTGAAGATGAACCTTAGTAAGCTAAATTGGCCTTCACATGCATAATAGCGGTGATGTGAAATGCAGTTCCAGTACTCAGCCCAGAAGGGACCCAGTTTGGGCCCAGATTTTGTGTCCAAAGAAGTCAGGACTACACCCAGCCAGATAATTTAGGGGATCTGGGTACTTTTTTCAACAGGACTTGGCCTAGGCCCAAGGAACTTGGCTAAACCTGACATGATCCAGGCCGGTCATGGTTTGGCCACCCACCCAGGTTCCAACCCTCATCACCACCCTGCTAAATCCAATACCACCCTATTCTGACATCTCCTTGACTCCTTCCCTATCTCATTAATAAGAAGCGTTAATGGCCTGTATAGCAGGTTGTTGGTATAGAATATGGTCCGATTCCCATCCTATTTTACAGAATAAGTTTGGATCCTGTGATTCAGATCCATAGTTACAAATATGGGTAATGAATTGAATGTCTGGCGATTTTATCAAAATAGATTCACAAAACCAATTTTCCTGATAAATTCAATTTGTCAGGTTATTGATATATATATATATCGTGTAAAAATCTTTCTTTTAAAAATTTCCTTATACTTTTTCTTCACTTTTATTATTTTTAAAGTTACTGAGGAAAGTTTTGCCAATATTTTCCACAATTCTTTAAAATCACACAGGTTTTCCCTGACCATAAGACCTTCAAATCCTTCAGTACCTAGAATGCCTAACCAAACACAGACACAGCAGTTTGCCCTGGATTGCCCAAGTGGTTAAGGCTGTTCTTGTTACTTTTTTTTTTCTTTCCATTTTCTTCATTTTATTCGGATGCAAAACCTTTTTAATCATATATTCATAATTTACCAACAGGGGGCTCTGCTTGTCTGATAGGAGCAGCTAGTGCACGTCACCTTGTGTCGGGATGTTGCAAGTTCAAATCCCAATGGTATGGTTGTATAACTGGTAGGGTTCTGCCTAACCCCAGCTTGCCTCTCAAAAAAGATGTATTCATTATTTAACACTTGTCGTTTCACGCATTACTAACTATGGATTCACGCCCACAAGGGCTCCACTAATCTGGTAGGAGCTTGTGAATGTCACCATGTCCCAAGTTCGAAACCTATGGGTAGCATCCCTTGCAGCAAGGTCGAAGCTGGGTGTACTCCCCTGTAGACAGAAGGAACCTCAAAGGTCTTACCAACAAGAGGCCAGCTGATGTGCGGTCGGTGGATGTGGGCTTTTCCCTTGGACTATCAGAAAAACAAACAAATTATGGATTACCAATTTTTGAAAGATCATGCTGCAAAGTTCCAAGAGAGCCTTACACCTTCCAAAGGCCGAGTTGTTTGGGAGACTCGAGACAAAGAAGTCTGAACATGAGAACTCAATCTTTGACATATCATTTGTTTACTGATCCTGTATTCAGTGCAGGAGTTGACAAATAAGATCCATGACAATGATCCAAAAAGATGGTACCATCGTTCCAAATGCATTACTGGCTTTTATGAAGGATATTTGTGTCACATGGTCTGGCGGTTAAGAAGGAATATTTTCATTCATGCAAGAGAACAAAGGGAGCTAAAGTCACTTTGCTTTTTCCCTTTGCTTTTCCTTTTAAAACCCTCTGCTTTAGTCTTGGTGGTGCACTTGCTTTGTGTTAAAAACATTTGGCGCAATTTCTTTGACCTTGCTAAAGAAGAAAAGAATTTTTTGCCTGGTGAGAATGTCCAAAGTATGATTACTAAATGCCCATCAAAAAGAAATAAACTTCTGAGAAGGAACACAAAATATCCTAATTTTTTTTTCTCCAGACCTTACTGCCTGTTATGAAAGTTACCAAATTTCAAACTAATGGAAGTCCAGAAAAAAGACGAGGAATAATGAGGGTTATAATGGTTATCTTAAAAGCGTATAAAAACAGATAAAGAGTTCATGATGACTCTCTTAAAACCGAATCCAAAAAGAACAGATGTACTTCATGATGACTCTCTAAAACCATGTCCAAAGCTTCACAAGGTTATAGCTGGTCAAGGAAAATTTCGAGACTAGGTTGGCTAGCTTAACTGAAGACTGGCAGAGTTGGGGTCTTGATGACAAGAAGATAGCCACTAGGATGAGACTAAAAGCAACAAAGTGCAAGTCTATAAAGGCTTAGGCCTAATCCAAATCAAGTTCTTGATCCAAAGTACACCATGAAGTCAGACATGTCAGTTTTCTATATTGAAGCAAAGAATCTCCAACATTAACAACAGTTTCCAGCCATTCTCATTTTTTCTCTATATGACCTTTTGATTTCCTTAATCAAGCCAGCCTCTAAAGTGACATACAGGAAATTCCCCTTCCGTTCACTAAGAAAAAGCCTGAGGTCTCATAGGGGGAAAAAAAAGAAAAGGGAAAATGAAAGATCATTCCACAATATTCCTTCTCCTTTTGCTTTTTGAAAATCTCAAGTGAGTAAACAACTTTGCTTCCCAGTCCAAACTTGGGCTTCCTTGTGGGGAGCCTTTGCTTCCTTCCACAAAGGTAAAGAGCAAAGCAAGCATTAGGATGAAGCTAGTTGTTGAAGTTATAGAAGCACATGATCTCATGCCAAAAGATGGCCAAGGTTCATCCAGTCCCTTTGTAGAAGTAGACTTTGATAACCAGAGAGTCCGGACCCACACCATTGACAGAAACCTGAACCCAGTCTGGAATGAGAAGCTGCTGTTTCAGGTGAACGACACTGCTAACCGTCACAACCAGAGCATCGAGGTCTGCGTATACAACGACCGGAGAGAGAATCACAGCCGAAACTTTCTCGGCAAAGTGAAAATTCAAGGCCCCAACATCGTAAGAGAAGTGCAGAGATTTCAGCTAGAGAGGAGGTGGTTTTTCTTGGCAGTAAAAGGAGAGATTAGCCTTAAAGTTTATCTTTCAAGTCAAGTCAAAACTCCATTGCTGACACCCACAACACCTCCTCCACTTACTGCTGCTACTGACAATACCACAAAGGTCGATAGCCAGAATTCTATTCCAATACCAGTAGCATCACCAGAACTAATATCACTAACACTGACATCACCAACACCATCACCGGCAGCAGCAGCAGCACCTCCTAGTCCTGCTACAGCAACTTCACCCCCTGCTACTGTTCCAAAGGAAATCAAAGAGCCTGTGTAGTTGATAATTGAGACTACCCAACACATAAACAGGCAACAAATCTCACAGCAACCAAATAAATCTGTGGAAGAGAGACAGCCAGAAGGTGTGCCAATAATCATGCACCAGATACACCACCCTCCGGAGGATTACAAACTGAAAGACACTGCACCACAACTTGGAGAGAGATGGACTATTGGAGGGACTGGAGTCTGGGGGAGTGGAGAAAAGTTCACGAGTACTTACGATCTTGTGGAACAGATGCACTATCTCTATGTTCGAGTGGTGAAGGCTAAAGAACTTCTGACGAATGTCATAACAGGCAGCTGTGATCCTTATGCAGAGGTAAAGCTTGGAAACTATAAGGGGACAACAAGGCACTTTGAGAAGAAGCCTAACCCCGAATGGAACCAGGTTTTCGCCTTCTCAAAGGAGAGGATACAGTCCTCACTGATAGAAGTGTTCGTCAAGGATAAGGAGATGGTAGGCAGGGATGACTATCTTGGGAAGGTAGTCTTTGATCTCCATGAAGTGCCAACAAGGGTGCCCCCTGATAGTCCGCTGGCACCACAGTGGTACAGACTAGAAGATCGGAGGGGAGAGAGCAAAGTGAAGGGGGAGATCATGCTTGCTGTGTGGATGGGAACACAGGCAGATGAGGCCTTCCCTGAAGCATGGCACAGTGATGCAGCTGCTGTTCATGGTGAAGGAGTCTTCAACACCAGATCAAAGGTATACGTTTCCCCTAAACTATGGTATCTTAGAGTTAATGTGATTGAAGCACAAGACTTGCAGCCAAATGAAAAAGGTCGGTTTCCTGAGGCCTTTGTTAAAGTTCAAGTAGGCAATCAGGTGCTGAAAACCAAAATGTCCACTCGAACCATAACACCTTTCTGGAATGAAGATCTCGTGTTCGTTGTGGCGGAGCCTTTCGAAGAGCAGCTTATGCTCACTGTGGAGGACAAAGTAAGCCCTTCACGGGATGATGTGCTAGGTAAGATCATTGCACCATTGACACTGTTTGAGAAGAGGTTGGATCACAGACCAGTTCACTCCCGCTGGTTCAATTTGGAGAAGTTTGGTTTCGGTGTCTTGGAGGCTGACAAGAGAAAGGAGCTCAAGTTCTCTACCAGAGTTCACCTCAGAGTGTGCTTGGAGGGCGCTTACCATGTTCTTGATGAGTCTACCATGTACATCAGTGACCAGAGGCCAACTGCAAGGCAATTGTGGAAGCAACCTGTAGGAATTCTAGAAGTTGGCATACTGAGTTCACAAGGGTTGCTTCCCATGAAAACCAGAGAAGGCAGAGGCACCACAGATGCATACTGTGTGGCAAAGTATGGGCAGAAGTGGGTCAGAACAAGAACCATCATGGACAGCTTCAGTCCTAAATGGAATGAACAGTACACATGGGAGGTCTATGACCCATGTACTGTGATCACATTGGGGGTCTTTGATAACTGTCACCTTGGTGGAACTGAGAAGCCAGGTGGTGGAGGCACAGCAAGAGACTCAAGGATAGGAAAAGTAAGAATCCGGCTATCAACGTTGGAAACCGATAAAATATACACGCACTCATATCCTCTGCTAGTTCTTCAACCCTCTGGTGTGAAGAAAATGGGTGAGCTTCAGCTAGCGGTGAGGTTCACATGCTTGTCTCTGGTGAACATCATCCACCTCTATGGTCATCCCCTGCTTCCCAAGATGCATTACTTGCACCCCTTCACTGTAACTCAGCTTGACAGCCTAAGGCACCAGGCCATGAACATAGTAGCAGCAAGGCTTGGCAGAGCTGAACCACCTCTCAGGAAGGAAGTGGTGGAGTATATGTTGGATGTAGACTCCCACATGTGGAGCATGAGGAGGAGCAAGGCAAATTTCTTCAGGATCGTTTCCCTCTTTTCTGGCATGATCTCCATAGTCAAATGGTTCGATGACGTTTGCCACTGGAAGAACCCCATTACCGCAGTGCTAGTTCATGTCCTGTTCTTGATCCTCATATGGTACCCTGAGCTCATCCTCCCAACAATCTTCCTCTACATGTTCATGATTGGCATATGGAATTACAGGTTCAGGGCCAGGCACCCACCTCACATGGACACTCGCCTCTCGTGGGCAGAGGCAGTTCATGCAGATGAGTTGGACGAAGAATTCGACACCTTCCCAACATCAAAGCCACAGGAGATCGTTCGCATAAGATATGATCGGCTCCGAAGTGTTGCAGGAAGAATACAAACGGTGGTGGGAGACATGGCAACACAAGGGGAGAGGTTTCAGTCACTTCTCAGTTGGAGGGACCCAAGAGCTACATGGTTGTTCACGGTGTTCTGCTTGATTGCATCCATTGTTCTCTATGTGACGCCCTTTAAGGTAGTGGCTCTTATTGTAGGACTGTTTACACTAAGGCACCCAAGGTTTAGGAGCAAGCTGCCTTCGGTACCAAGCAATTTCTTCAAGAGATTGCCAGCTAGAATTGATTGCATGATCTGACAGCTACCAAAGCTGCTGCCTCAATGATTTCAAAGAGAAGGTAGGGGACGATTGTAGGCAGGGATGTGGGGGTTGGTTGACTGCTTTTCTTTTGTATAACAGTATTTCATTCTTCTGTTTCTGGTTTTCTGCTTTACTGCTTTCACTCTACTGAGCAAATCAAATGTCTGATAAAATAAAGACGGGAGTCTTATTAAAGTGATAAATTACTTGTCCTGACTTGCAGCTTTCTTTCCAATGCCTTCTTTCTGAATTGGATGTAAGCCAAAGTTCACAAAACTAAATCAACTAGTGGGAGGCACTTTTCGACTGCCAACTCGTTTTCAATCTTCAAGCTCTATTAAATAGACAGGGGAAAAAGAGGACTTTCCTGGAGTCCAACTTGTTACTTCGGTAGATGAGTTGGTCCAGCTACTTCCAAATCAGGCCTGGGACTGACTAGACAAGGTCCAAAGCATAGTTACCCGAAGCTTCACATGGGAAAACTCGCTTCCCTAGAAGCTCATTCCTAAAGTTGGAAACTTCTCACTTCCCCGAAGGAGGGAAGCTTTGGGAAACCTGTTTCAAAAATTTGGGAATCTTAATTCTCTTTAATGGGAAGCCTGCTTCCTCTTCTTTTCCCAAATCAATTATCTTTCCCTTAAAGTTTCTCTCTTTTTTTATTTAAAGGAAAGTCTCTCTTATCACTCTTTCTCCTCACCTTCTACATGTTTCATACTAGAAAATTAATAATTTTTTTTATAACAGGCTTTCATGTTGGTTTTATACTGTATTATATTTGTGTTCATGTCATTTTTTATTTACTTCTTCTCGCGCTTCATATTGCTATCTATGTGTTTCTTTTTCACTTTTCATGCACTTGCTTTCCCGCTTCCGCTTCACGCATCACTTCTCATATCCATTTTGTTTAGTGGTAACTATGGTAAAAAAAGTATGCTTAGATCTAGAAGGCAAGTGTGCGTGAAACTAATCCACCGCATATCTTTGCTAAAATGACAGACTTTATGATTAATGCATGTCATAGCATAGAACTAAGGCTGGAAAACAAGTTGACGTCACACGTAGCACAGCCTATGTCCAGCTCGTTTGAACTCATAAAATTGGCTTGACAAGCTGAATATGAACGTAGGAGTTCAACTTGTGTATGCTCATTAAGTAGCAATAAACATATTTTACATCATATAATATAGTGTAAAACAAATTATTGAAATATTCGGTTAGCAGGCAACAGGTTCAGCATCAAAACCTTACAGCTTCAAGCTCTAAAACAACGGTATTTTTTGTAATCTCTTTACTTCTAACTCTGAAACATTGTATTATTCCTGTAAACGTCTACCAGCCCTACACATGGCAGGATTTGCAACCATGTAAACCTATATCATCAACTGAATTGCTCCAAATGAAACTGGGTCTTTTTAAGTGAGCACATTCCTCCCGTATCATCTAACGAGCTCTTACATTAAAGATGGATTAAAGAATATACTAATCAGGAATTAACCCCAAAAGTGATGGGGAGATATCAGCATATATGTAGAACTAGCACGAACATTAACAAGCCTTTCGAGTGAAGACACACCCCATTTACCCACCATCTCAATGACGAGCAGGTTTTGTGAGATTATTGAAAGCACCACGAGTGCAAGTAGTGAGTACATTGCCTTGAGATGGGATAATATTTGATACGACAGTTACACCTAAAATCGATCTAGCAAGTTGCAAAGCCTAACTTTTATTTTGTGTTTTCATTACATCTAATATAATGTTGTAGATGTGATCGAAATGTTTCTTTTAATAGAAACCAGCCTTTGGATCCAACCTTTGCACAGACTTTTCTGACAATGCAAAAACCGACCGTTGTAAATGCACTGATTATTAACAATTTCAAAGAAAAAATATTTCTTACTAAATCGGCAATGCTGAACATATCTACGGAGGTATAATAGAGTTAAAATAATTGAATCATGAGATTCAACATGATTTAGGCAAAATATGTTGTAGCAGATATAGGACCCAAGTAGCTAGTAACTGCGCTTATGGAACTCGTTTTCAAAATTCAGCCCAACCTTTTTTAAGAAAAAAAAAGATTGTGGGAACTATTTTTAATTCTAATCTGTCTCCGAAAGACTACTGAAAAGCCTTTGCAAATTATAATCGGTATCCCAATCATGAGGCGTTTTCAATGCAAGCACGTTAAGTAGAAAATTGCATGATACCATTGTCACAAATCTCATTCAGAGGAAAATTTTGGCAAGGAAAATATCGAGACATTTTGAAACATTTGTTTTATTTTTTAGGGGAAATACAGGAAAATAGACATTGATAAAATTTACATTAATATCTGGACAAAATTATCGTATTTTCTTATTATATAAAAAAATCATGGTTGTATCAGCAATATTTGTGTGATAGCATGACACATGATGATGACAATGATAACGTTGACAAATAAAAAGATGTAAGCAATAGTAACAAAGTAAAAATCCTATAATTAAACTCTTTCCTACACTTCCTACTGTTTGGCATGCTTGACAAGAATGAACAGCAAGAAAGATGAACCTGAAAATTTTTGCCGGAAATAGCTTAACACAAGTTAACATTAAAACAAAGAAATCTGAAAAGCATCAGATAAGAAAAAAGGTGAAAAACCAACATGCTACTGAATTGCTAAAGTCTCCCTACATTTTCCAAACATATAACAATTTGCAAAGAAAATATCACCAGTGAAAAAACTGCCAACAAAAGAACAAATGATGAAGCCAGCAAAAGTCAAAACTCAAATACTTGGTCGGAGACAACAGTACCATCCTACTGTAAATTTTTCTTAAAACACAAGCTCATGGGGTTTCATGCCCGACCTCAGGGAAAATCTAGCTGCCAAATAAGCCTTCAAGTCTGGGATCGCCTCTATTACAGGGACAAGTTGGCTGTCAACAGACTTCTGGTCATCCTTCCTTTCCTGTGGGAGGGCCTTGGATTCCTATAACAAAGAGATAAGAGGTGATTACAAATGAGAGTTTAGAACCGCAAACCGAATTAGAAAAAACTTTATGCAGCTAGAAGATATTAGATCAGACTAACCTCTTTGCTGGCATCAAAAAACTGCCCTTCTGTCTTCTTATTCTTCTTCTCAGACTGCTTTGTGAAGTACTTATCATCAAACTTCTCAACATTAACGCCAGAAATGTCAATTTTAGTAGAAGTTCCTATGACATATGCCTGATTAACACGTCTCAGTGGTACACCATTCACCTTGAATGGTCCTGCAAAACACAAATAAGGTTAGAGTGGGTGCAAAGATTGAAATCAAAACCAAAGCATAATATAGTAGCTTAAGCATTAACAAAAGTGAGCCCAATAGCTGAAGCGAGTTATCGAAACTAATATTGGCTCAAGATAATTGGCTAGCTGATTGAGAATTATGAAAGATTCAACATAGAGATTTATGATCTATCAGATCAATTAAGGCCATGTGTGTATGCATGTGTGCACACCTGCACACATATTCAGTTGACAGTTGTGAATTAAGGGAAAAGTGTCCGAGTTATTAGCTGTAAATAGAAAAACAGGATTAGAATTAACCACTGTCACCAATATCGGCAATATTTTGAACATATTGCAAGAAATACCAATATTTTAAGGTAGTCATATTAAAGGTAATCCCGATATTTTCAAAATATCGCAAAAGTTTTTGGAAAAAAAACTTTCTTTATTTTAAGTTTGCATTTCCTGTTTTTTTTATATTTTAAAACCTTTAAAACATGATTCTATATATTTTTGGAAGAAAAATACTGCAAAACTTATTATTTTCTTAGCTTTTTGTTGTTATTTATATTTTTTCCAATTTTTTAAACTCGAGATATTCAAGAAATATTCCCAAGATTTATCAACTTTTGAAAATCTCTCCGAGAAATACACTCGATGAGAAGAGATTAACTTTCACGATATAGGTGACTATGGAATTAACTTAATGCAATAGAAGAATGAAGATACTTGGATTTGCTGATCATGGCAAGGGAGCAAAACTTTAACAAAGGTAGGAAGTAAACAAAGAAGGCTGACCTAATCACATCCACAGTTATAACTAAAAATACCTGACACAAGGAGATCGCACCATGATAAGAGAAAAGGTCCAGCACAAGTATACAGACACTACAACATGTCCACTTGTAACATCAGAAAACATTACAAATTGCCAGAATGACTGATGTGATTATCTGACTCAAACTGATGGTTAAGATCTCAACCCAACCACAACACCTAAAACAAGCATTTATATGGCTGGAATTTCACACAAATCATCAGGCAAAACTTATTGGAGGGGTAGGGATGGTAATGGACAAATCATGGGCCCCACTGCTTTTGAGATAAGTTGCCTTTGAGAGACTTGTAGATGAATTAAAAAAATGCACCTTTTATGCCAAATTGACTTATTCATAAAAAAATAAAGAAAAGAGACCTATCAACTAGCTTATTATAGCAAACTATGTAATCAACCCCCAAAAAAGGTACCTTTTTGCCGACTAGGCAATGACTCCCTCATCAAGATGCGAGGGCGGTAACTTTTTTTTACGATAATACAAGGGAGGGCTCTCTCTCTCTCTCTCTCTCTCTCTCTCTCTCTCTCTCTCTCTCTCTCTCTCTCTCTCTTGCTTATTCTTCTTCTCTGTCTCTCCATCTCCCTCTCCCTCTCCCCCTTCCCCCGCCTCCTCTTCTCTCCCCTTTTCTTCTTCTTCCCCTCTATGTCTCTATGTCTCTCTTTCTCTCTCCCAATTCCTCTGCCTCTTCTTCTTCTCTCCCCATTTTTGCTGTAATTGCTCCCTAGTTTTGTAATTGTTGTAATTGCCTTGTCCCTATTTTTTGCTACTGCTGATTTTGTGACTGTATGCTGATTGAACTGTTATTACTTATTAGTAATTTAGTATCCATGTATATGTTTCTTTGATTTTTTCTATTAAATTGAGTATTTTTTATTAACTTTTTTAATTGCGTGAGTTTAGTATTACTCATTATATATATATATATATATATATATATATATATATATATATATATATATATCAGTCACCTATATCGTTGAAGGTATTATCTCGGCGAGGATATTTCTCGGAGAGATTTTCTAAAGTTGAAAGTCTCAGAAAAATCTTTGCAGCTTAAAAAACTGAAAAATAAATATAAATAAGAGAAAAACTAAGAAAATAATAACTTTTGCATTATTTTTCTTTCAACAATATAAATAAACATGTTTTAAAGGTTTTGAAATATAAAAGAAACAAAAAAACAGGAAATGCAAACTTAAAAAAGAGTTTTTTCCCAAAAATTATTGTGATATTATCATGATAATAACACAATAATATCATGATATTTTTCTGGTGATATTTTGAAAATATCGCAAGATATTACCTTTAATATCAGCTACCTTAAACTATCGGTAATTCTCACAATATTTTCAAAATATAGCCGATATATATATATACACATAAAAGTTGTGTGTATATGTAAGTTATGTAATAGTGTACTTGTTTGATTCTTTTATTGTGCATGTATGTATAATTGTAAATGTTTGATTAACTTTTTTTTAAGAATTCAGATTATGTTTAAATAGCATAGCTTTTGTTGATATTAGTAATTGTTTGCTTGTTTATTCAATTCTTAATTTTTGGGCAGGTTTTGTAATATAACAGGTTTACTATGCAACTATGCTTCACAATAGTGGTATTTTGTACTTTGTACATTTGTTGATTAATTTTATGCTGGATACATCCTTTCTGCTGGTCTTAATAATATTGGAACAGGTTGTGTAATATAACATGTTTACTATGCTTGACGAATGACAATAGCAATATCTTATGCTACATGCATTTGCTGTTGATTAATTTTATGTTGGATACATGTTTTCTGTTAGTTTTATCACTTTATTTTAAGAATTTAGATTATTTTTAAATTATTTGGCATTTGTTGATAGTTAGATTTGCTTATATAATTGCTTTTAATATTTGGGTTGCAATGTTTGACATGTTTTTTTAATTTTTTGCTCATTGTTGATTGATTTTATGTTGCATACATGTTTGTTACTAATTATAGCAGTTCATTTACATATTTTTTTTATATTATTTTACTTTGTAATTAAGGTGCTGTGTGGTCCCACCTAGTCTCCGCCTAGTCATTTTAGGGGTCCACCGACTAGGCACCGCCTAGCGCTTTTGACTACATAGATAGCAAACATGTAAGACTGCACATAGAGTGGAAGGAAAAGAAAGAAAATGAGTCACATGAGATAGAGAGAGAAATGAGAAATGAGAAATGGACGTAAAAACAAACATAGAAACCTTTGATAAGCATGCGCTAAGGTTTTGCAAAGACTATACAAAATTACTTGACGAGAGCCAATCAGATATAAGAAAGTGAACTCAAGTTCATTATCGCCAACCAATACCAATAGACATCAATGAACCGCTTGACATTTGTAATAAGGATAGTTCTGGGAATCAGATGAACAGAGAAAAGGTCTTCATGATTTTTCCATTTATTTGAAAAGAGTTCAAGGGAATGACAAATTGCTGAAAAATAACTGAATGAAGAAGATTTGTGTGCATGAAATGAAAAACCATGCATAGCAAATATGAGAACAAGGTATCCAATAAGCACCATTTACCAGTAACAAGTAGAAGCCCTGATGGGAGCTGCTTTAAGAAAACAACTCTCTTTCCCATAAAGCGTCCTGCCAAAAGGATTAAAACTGTTCCTGGACTGATGCTTGACCTACACCCAATATAAGAAAATAAAATCAAAATAAGATCAAGGTTATCCAATCAAATGGAAGGATTCATAACTTATACACCAATTGAAGAAAAAGGACAGGCATGTAAATGTAAAAACTGACTGAGAAAAAATATTTGAACTTGAAATATTAAATAAAATTAAACAGACCAGATTTCGAGCATGAAATGGAAGGATTGAAAAATCTTTAACTTGTTATACCCAGTTCACCTTAGAAAAAATGACTGCTGTTGAATATAAAAGCGGACATGAAAAACATAGTTTTGTCCCTTCAGAAGTAGGATCAACTCCAAAAGACCCAAAACCAAACAAAACAAAGAAAACCCACAAATACAGAAGGACCATTCACAATGATTAAAGTAAAACAAAAAGAATTCCATAGCAACTACCAAGCTGCTACCATCTCCACATAGTCCCAAGAATAACAAGCTAACAAAAATAAAACCCATGAAAGGATTATTCAAAATAGTCAAAGTTCAAACCAAATTAACAGAAAAGGACAACTAGAAGGATTATAGCAAAAAAATGGGACAAGCAAAACCTATGTCACATGGGGGCGGGGGTGCTTTAAAAAAACTTGGGTGCGGGGGTGCGGCAAAAATATTATATATACATATATATAGTCCAAAAGTTGGACATAAATGACCCTGGGTGCATTGACTGCACTCAGGGTCAGGTTGACCGCATCAGGTGTGGGTGTGACGCGGGTGCAGCACCTAGTTGAAGAGTCCCTGTGACATAGAGCAAAACACAGAGCTGCAGGTGCCAAAATTTCATTTCATATTACTGTATGATAATCAGTCTCAATATCTATGATTTTCATTTTATTTAATACCATTTCATTCTCTTCTCCAATGGCCGTGAATCCATGTCACAGGGATACTCCATACAAGTCATATTGAAACTTCAAAGAAATGGTTATATCCCCGTATCTGCAGCCATATCCATGACGACATAATCATGAATAAATCACCAATTTCTTTTTTTTTACTTCCTACATTATTTTATGTATGTTTTCTATCTTCTAGTTGACTATGAAAGTGAAAACCCCCATATTTCCCCCTCCCAAAATATATCAAATTTATCTAACAAATTAGAGATACACAAAAACCTCCAATGTGTACCAGCAATACATGTCCAAAAAGTAAGAAATGAACTATCACAAAGCATGTACTAAAGGGATAAATTCAAGAAAAGCATGAGAATAAAAATACAGAAGAAAAAAAATGCTAATAACTGAAAATAATACGGAAGATCAGACAAAAAAGAGCAAACAAATATCAACACGACCAATAAACTTTAATCTCGCTTGAAAATGAACAGTCAAGTGGTGCTTATGAGGCAGAAACACTCACTTACCCAGAAAACCAGGATAAGTCGAGCCATTGTTTCCTGCTCCATTGCAAAAAATCCCAACTTATCCCAGTTTTGCAGATAAATGGATGCATCCAGATCAGCATGAAAAAAAACTCCACTTACACAAACAAAACCTAATATCCACCACGTAAACAAGCAGCCAAATGGGTTTTTGGAAGCACCCACATGTCCAAAACGCCACAACAATTTGGGCCATCGTATTCTGCTCCATGGGGCAATATCCCAATTTATCCGAGTTTTTTTAGATAGACAAGTTCATTCAAATAAACACGGAAAGACAAAATTCTGCTTAATAACAACAAAACCTTAACCCCTACATTAAAAAAAAGAGCAACCAAGTGAGCCTTCGGAAGCACCCACTTATCCCCAAAACCAGGATAAGTTAGGTAGATCATTGTGTCAACCTATTCCAGTTTTCTACACAAATTGGGTGCATTATAACATCCTAAACCAACTGCCAGAAAGAAGAAAAAAAGACCATCAAAACACCATCAAATCACAACCCCACACGTCAATAGATTCCAAATACAATACAAGAGATCGCTCAATGAGATAAGAGGTTCTTGAGATTGACGTGAGAGGCTAGGGATGGCCATATTGCTGGAAGCGAACTGCATGCTAATACAAAGAATGCATGGAAAAAAGTTATGCCTTGCGAAGAAACACGATTCCGAATCAGCTTTGTGCACGAAGAAGGAATCCAAGCTATGAGCAGTGAAACTATGAATCTGACGGGGAGTTTAATCCTGGCTCAGGATGAATGTAGGCGGCATGCTTAACAAACGATGGTTTTCAAGAAAGAGGAAAAGAGAGAAAGAGGCGACCTGAGTTTGGTGGGCTTGGGCTTGCGGTTGTTGGGGATGGGCTTGGGGACATCGTCGGCGGGATAGTACTTGGGGGGCCTCTCGGCGGGCAGGGAGGGCTTCGGTTGGGGGTCGTGGCTGGGGAAGGAGCCGCCGTGCTTGGCCTTGATGGCCCAGAGACCCCTCTTGTGATACATCTTCGACCTGGAGACCCTTCCAACGCCCTTGATCAGCTCCTGGTTCCTGCTCCCCCTCGCCTTCTTCGCTGCCGCCATCTTCGTCTCTCTCTCTCTCTCTCTCTCTCTCTCTCTCTCTCTCAGCAGCACGCCCCCAAAAAACAAAGAGGTAAAGGGGAAACCCTAGATTTGGGTTATAAAGCCCTCTGTGTTTCCGGGTCGGACTTTTACCGGATCTGTATGGTTGGATCCGGACCGGATCCGATATTGATGTATTGGTTGGGTCGGGTTTGACCCAGACCGGATCCAACTTTGATGTATAGGTTGGGTCGGGTTTGACCAGGACCTGACCCGTACCAACCCAATAGAGTCACGGTTTGGTGATAAAGTAGGTCCGATTAGAGTCTCCGTCCGACCCACAGGGTCGGATTAGTACATGAAGTCGGGTATGGTTTGTGAAATTTTATACCAAACCAGGGTCCAAACCCGAGTACTGTTTAAGATCCTGATTTTTCAACGTAAAAGAGATTAAAAAAATATTATTCTGTGAGGTATGAACCGGGTCTGGTTCATGTAATCCTTGTAAGATCTGGGTATGATTTTCCTTATGGTGGAACTGAACAGACCCGGCCGCACCAAGTACATGAACCTCAAAGTTGGATGCCCGTTCGGACTGACCTGGGTCTGAACTAGATCTGTCCCCTTGACACTAGGGCAGGTCAGGTTTGGTTTGGACCCAATTTGAACCAAACTGATATCTGATTTGAGATTCTGGTACGGTTCGGGTCTAGGTCCAATAAGACCTACCATAAAAAAAACCATATCTGGATCCAATAAAGATTGCATGAACTAGACCCATAGGTAAAATAATGCTTTTTATCTTTTTTAATTTAAAAATTTATGGATCTTAGTAAGAACTCGGGTTGGGCCCTAGTCTGGTATTAAATTTCTCATACCATACCCGGCTCTATATATTAATGGGAATCTTTGAGTCTGAACTGGATTCTAATAGGACTTCCTTGTTTATCACCAAACTCTAACTCTATAGGGTCGGGTCCGAGTCAAACCTGACCCATTGTCACCCCTACTAGACACCTACGTGTTTGCTCAGACCTAGCATAGGTAGAATCAGACCTGGGCCTGGATATAGATAGGCGTGAGCCAGACCCAGAGAAGTTTTTGCTTTTCTTTCTATTTATTCCATTGAAAAATATCGGATCTTAAATCAGAGCCCGGGTTGGTTCATATTCATAGGATATGACTAAGTTTTTATGCTGGCTGTCACTGGCCTACCTTACCGCAACCCTCCTCCTTTATCCGGGCTTGGGACCGGCAGTGTATAACTAAACAATCATACACAAGTGTACAACTAAGTTTTTATGCTGGATATGAATGCTTTGAACCTCACCGAGGACATGGCATTGGATAGAAATGATTGGAGGAGAAGAATTCATGTGAAAGACCCAAAATGATTTTTTTTGTTGGTTCATATCGCCGACCCCAATTGTTTTTGGATGAAGGCATAGTAGTTGTTGTTGTAGTAAATCAAAGCCAGGGTTGTACTCAGGTTTGGTCTGAAGCTTCAGAAACCATACATGGGTCCATATATTACCCAGACTCTCTAAGTCTGGCTCGAATGTCTAATTGGACCTAATTCATTATGCCCAAACATGGGTCATATCGGACCTGATTTGGGTCATACTGGTCACGTTTACAGCTAGGGGTGTCATGGGGTCGGATCTGACCAAACTTGACCCCTACCAAACACGATAGGGTTGAGGTTGGAGATAAAGAAGGACCCCGGTTGTTTCGATAGTAGGTCCAATCAGACCCGGTACCGGTACCAGTACCAGCACCTCAAAGTCGACTCTGAATTTGGACTCAAAGTTTCTTTCTGTCTTCTTTCATTGTGTCCAGTATCAACATACATATTTTGGATATGGGCTCAAACCCATTTCATCAGGTCTCATTCATATCCAGATTCAGTTTGGATTATTGCATCATGTTTGGATTTAGATTCATATCAGAAACAATCTGGACTACGTCTAATTCATTTGAACCTATGCACTTTTAAATCTGATGTTATTCATTAAGATCCATTGTTGGGCCAGGTTGGCATGGTTTGGTTTTCAGTTGGACTTATACCTGGTTTCAGTGGTTAAGTATGAGTCAGGTTTTACCCGTTTGAATTTGGTTGGATTTGCCTCTAAAAAAAAAATGGTTGGATACAAAATAATCTGGTCCTCGAACCAGACTCCATTCAACCTACCAGGTGACTTTAAGATTGGATCTGGATCTTCATGATTCAGATCCATTTTGCAGCACCATTTGTGTGTGTGTGGGGGGGGGGGGGCTTTACCAAGGCAGTGATTAAGAGGATCGCTGCTGAACCCCGCACGAATCGGCACCCTAGTACAGCTACCAAATTAGGAAACTACAAAAAGTAAAAAAATTGGCAAAAAATTTAAAAAAAATCACTAAAAATAACTCATAATTCATTCATCTCTAACTTTTTCTCTCTCTACAATGTATATATATAATGAAAAAAGAAAAAACCTAAAAACCCTAATCTTAATATGGATCTAAGATAGATTCAATCTGAAACTATAATCCAAACATGACTCAAGAATCAATATAGATCTGAGATAGATTCGATATGAAATAAAATCCAAAACAAGATCTTAAACTAAGATCTGAATGAAATAAATACAAGAAATCCAAATAACCAAAATGAATCCAATTGGACAATTTTTTTATTTGGGTCTTCAGCTTCACTCTTGCATCGTTCTCCCTCGGGTTGGAGAAAACTTACCCTCAAATTTAGATCCTGCTTACGCTTTTTCTAATTTCATTCCACATTCTCGGTTATTGGCCCACAATATAAAACCGGATCTGGATGATGCTATGCAAACTGAACGAACCAAGCAGGACCTTCTATGAAATGCACTATAAAACTAGGAACATTCTTTCCAAACTGACCAAAGTTAAGCAGGTGATTGAGACAAACTTTGGACTCACTTTGAAGGAACCCCATCCATAGCTGGATGTGGAATCCCATATTGATCTGATTTGAGAAGGTCCAAGGTCATATTGATATCAAATTGATGCAGTGACAAGGAGGATCACCCACACGAATCAGCACCCTAACGCAGCTATGAAATTAGGAAACCATGAAAAGCAAGAAATTGACAGAAAAATTAAAGAAATTCACATAATTCATTCATCTCTAACTTTTTGTCTATCTACAATGTATATTTATAATGAAAAGAAAAGAAAACCTAAAAACCCAAATCTTAATATGGATCTAAGATATATCCAATCCAAAACTATAATTCAAACACGATTCAAGAATCAATATGGATTTGAGATAGATCTGATACGAAATAGAATCCAAAAAAAGATCCTAAACTAAGATCCAAACTAAATAAATACAAGAAATCCAAATAACCAAAATGGATCTAGTTGGACCCTTTTAATCGAACCCATGGGTTCTTACCCAGCTGAAGCACTATCCAACTTTGCTTTACCTATGGACTCATCTAGGCCAAAAAAAATAGTGATGCCAACATCATGTCCAACTTTGCTTTACCTATGAACTTCATAACTTTTATAGCTACACATATTATTAGAGATTATGAGCCAAAAAATAGTGAAAAAACTACCTATGAACACATCTAGGCCAGGCACACTATCACCATCCAAATCAAATCTTGCTCTAAAAATTTCAGCATTCGTCACGGGGCTCAATGACGCAAAGAGAAGCGGGTGTGATAGAGGAAACAACCTATCAATGTACCCGGACCTGAAATCCTATAAACTATGAAGATAGAACCTCAACTTAGGAAAATGTAAGCAGGTATGTCGATATATATATATATATATATATTCTAATCACAATCAAGGCTCCAAAAAAAGATATAGTTAGTTCACTTAAACCTAAATTTTTATTGTGATAGGGACAACAAATATGAATCTGATTTTTGTTTTCTATACTCAGGAAATTCAGATTTAGATATTGCAATATTAAGTGAAGATTGTTTTCAACGCTCAAACAAGAATCAAACCAAGAAATGTTGGTTCCAGTTTTGATCAGCAGAAACAGAGAAATATTTGTAAACAAAATTTATGATAGTCACATCAACAAGCTCGCAGGACTGTATACACGTTCATAGCAACAGGACAATAACAAGCACAAAATTTAGGTTGTGCAGTCAAGTGAAATAGCGATCACATAAACAATGTGCAATTAAGCAATCAGTCTACAAATTTCTGAAATGATGTTTGACTGATAGTGATACGTAGAACATAGAAATAAGCAAGCAGGGTGATGCTGAAGTGGTTTCTAGACACATCAGTTCAGATAATCAGACGTCCCAAAGATAAAGACCTAGTTCTGTTAACACAGAACATAGTTTGAATCATGTTCTCAAGCTGATGCTAGAAAACATGTTAACAAAACAGGACACCAACCAATTCAAAACAAACAAAAAAGACATCACAAAGTTCTAATATGCGGTAGCAGGAAACTAGACAGAACTCACGGGGTTGTAAATCTATCTTGCAGCATCAAACAAGTTCAAAATTTGAATAAAGCGTATTAGGATTCATATAATACACGATAGAAAAAATGAGATGCCAACATCATGTTTTGCAAGACTTATTTTAATGGAGCATTAGTTCTTTGCAAATCTTTGTTTATGAGCTCGAAGAAAGCCCATAAGTTGGTCTATGGTCTTAGCTCATAGATCTTTGAACTTTTCTATAGTCACAATAATGCAATCGAATTTCCTATTCAAAGATTGTAGAACCTTTTTCATGATTCAAACCTTATCAAATTCTTAATTTTTTTTAATTGATTAGAAATCACTACACGTAGCCCATCTTTTTTTTTTATTTTTGCCGTAACTTAATGCGGTGCATATACAAACAAAAAAACTAAGAGAAAATAGAAAATAAGGAAACTAATATTAGAAAATGATTCAATGTACTGCATTGGTTCCCAATCTGCTTGCCCCATTCTAGCTTATATCCAACCCAACCCATTTATGTTTGGCAAATAAAAATATCTGTGCTTGTGTTCTACCAGGAATCATCATTATATCATCTTGTATGCTTGCACCAAACAAGCCATCCTGCTAGGAACAACCACTATCTTTGAATTAATTTCCATCTTTTGCGTTTTTGCTTGGCTCATGGGGCCAACAATGGCTGTTTGAAAGATGTGATTTCTCATTCGTGTACATGTCAATCTTCCTTCATTGAGAGTGTTTAGAACTCGACTCTCAAATTTTAAAATTGTACCTTACACTTTTTTGGCTCTCTTGTAATAGTTTTAGAAAATCTTGATTTAAATTGGTTGTTGGTGAAATCATTTAAAAAATATAATTTATCTATATCTTGGTAGATGAGGAATATAGTTTTTTTTCTTTCAATTTACACTACAAGAAAAACTCCAATTAGTGACGAATTTTTTCCATCACCCATTTGCGACGGATTAGCGAGAGAAAAATATTTGTCGCTAACATTCGAATTATTTGTAAAATTAGCGACGGAAAACATGTCGTCACGAATCCGTCGTGAGTTAGCGAATGACAAATTCCGTCTCAAACTCCGTCGCAAATGCACGATGGCTCAGCAACAGAAATTTTCTGTCGCAAAGTTGCGACGAAATTTGGCTGTCACTAATCCGTCGCTAAATTCCTCGTAAATCTCTAATGCGAGTCCCTTTTCTCTTTCTTTTTCTGCTGTCGCCCGCCCGTCGCCAGTAGAGCTCCCGTCACTCGTCGCCCGCCAACCTCCCCTCTGACAACCCCAGGTGACCCCCCACCCCTCTATCTTCTTCTTCTTCTTCTTTTCTTTTTCCTTCTGTCGACCCCTGCCGCATCTCCCGCCCCCCTCTCTCTCTTTCGGGTTGCCAGAGGGCCGACAACCCATGTCGTGCCCTCCCCTCTCTCATTGTGGTTGCTGGGAGGCCGGTGGCCCCTTGTCGCATCTTCCGTCCCCCCCTCTCTCTCTCTCTTTGTGGTTGCCGGAAGCCCCCCCCCCCCCTCTCTCTCTTTCGGGTTGTCGGAGGGTCGGCAACCCTTGTCATGCCCTCCCCTCTCTTTATGTGGTTGTCAGGAGGCCGGTGGGCCCATGTCGCATCTCCCCCCCCCCTCTCTTTCTATGGTTGTTAGAGGGCCCGCCCCCCTCTCTCTGTGGTTGTCGGAGGGCCCCATCTCAAAAGGGACTGAGCCCTTTAGCTAAGAGAATCAGGCTGGGCTCGGTTCAAACCGAGCTCAGCTCAGTAGGAGACAGTCACGACCCACGGCAAGTGGGACTGCCATAAATCAGAGAGGAAGAAAAATGAGGGGGACAAGAGGTGAGGGGCTCCTATGAGAAGGGATAATGGCGTCCGACCACTATGTTCACACAAAGTGGGTTGCGGCTTCAGCTGTCACACCAAGTCGACAGGGGAAAAAGAGCAGAGTGGGGGTGGGGCTCGACACCCTCCCTCCTAGCAAATCCAGACTGGTGCCCCCTTGCCTCCTCTCTCTCTGTGGTTGCCGGGAGGCCAGCTGGAGGCCGACAGTAGAATGGCGGTCAGGGGTCATACCCGTGTCACTTTCTGTTCTTTAGTATGGCTACAATCTTCTAAGTCTTCACACTTTTGCAATTTTATGCAGCATCTGCCTTTTGACTCCACAGCCCAAGCCCCGTATCATTTACACTTGCATACACTCGAGCGCATCGCAACCTCACAAGGTAGGGAAAAACTGCACGAGGACTTTGAAAACTGCAAATCGGGTAAATACCCATGGTGTGTAAGTGATGCAAGTGCATCACATATTATTTAATTTATTGGATGCAACACTTTTTTGTTCACACACTCACTTAGTTGTGGATATCTAGGACTGCTTTAATGAAGTTTGGAGATCATACTGAGCATGATTTTAATGTATGAAAATGAAAGTGTTCTTATTTTTGGAGTACGGATTCCATGCTAGGCATGGTATTAGTTAGCGGGATATTGGAGTGTATTTGCTTCAGGTAAATGTTTGACATTGTTTTGATATGAATGATTTGAATGTATTGCAATGTTTGATGTGATTGTATCCATACTTGCATGAAGGTACTTTCAATTTGTTTATGACTTTCATGTAAAATTATATCATGAAAACATGTTTCAAATGAATGTATCGTGTTTTGAATAGTTTGCACATAAAAATATTAAGTTATCAATGCATGCATCATAGTTCTTGTAATTTTATGACATTATATATATATATATATATATATGTGTGTGTGTGTGTGTGTGTGTGTGTGTGTGATATATCAAATCATTACATCTACCATAAATGCATGATAAATTTGATATTTTTTTCATCATAGCATTCTGATGATTCTCTTTTAACCGGTTAGGATAATATTCGTAACATCATACGACAAAACGACTGCAAACCGTGAATGAATGTACTGTAGGATAGTTGACAATGAGGTATCGCTTGAATATATGGATGGTGTTGAAAGTTTTATTGAATTTGCAATGACAAGTGTCAATACAGTGGATCTCACAGGTCGGATTAGGTGTCCCTGCAAGATTTTTAAGAACAATCAATTTGTAGAACCTCATGGCGTTAGACATCACCTATACAAGAAGGGTTTTGTGTATGATTATCAGAATTGGACATTTCATGGTGAAGAATTTAGGAATAATTTTGATGCACGAGTGGATGTGGTGCACGATAATCCTTATATGAATTTGATAT
Organism: Nuphar pumila; assembly: GCF_984573655.1. Taxonomy (NCBI): domain Eukaryota; kingdom Viridiplantae; phylum Streptophyta; class Magnoliopsida; order Nymphaeales; family Nymphaeaceae; genus Nuphar; species Nuphar pumila. Next base: position 117,297,544 of record NC_143256.1, on the reverse strand, counting down.
TTGATACCATAGGACCAGAACTGAGTTCTGCTATGGGTTATAGTGATGTAACAACTAGGGTAGAGGAAGAAGCATCAAACGATGCAACTAGCAGATTTTATGATTTACTTAAAGATGCTGATGAGCCACTTTGGAATGGTTACGAGAGTCACACTATCTTGTCTGCAGTTCTTCAACTACTGAATTTGAAGTCTGGGTTTAATTTGAGTCAATCATGTTTTCACCGTTTGTGCTCTATTGTGAAGAGTATGTTGCCCAAAGATGAGAAATTGCCACAAAATTTCTATCGTGCGAAGGTTATGGTCAATGCTCTAGGTATGGGGTATCAAAAGATTGATGCTTATCCAAATCACTGCATGTTATATTTCAAAGATCAGAAAACTAACAGATCATGCCCGTCATGTAGGCATCTTCGATTCAAGCCAAAAACAAGAGGCAATGGTAGCACGAGGTCAAAAGAAGCGTTATACAAGTCACTCTGTTACTTCCTTCTCACCCCTAGATTGCAACGATTATATATGTCTTTAAGGATAGCTAAACACATGAGATGACATGCAAATAGAGTTCGGCATGCAGCTAAACACATGAGATATCAGCTATGATGAAAATGAACACGATTACTCGGGTGTTATAGAATAAATAATGGAGTTGACTTACTTAGGCATAAATAATAGGGTAACTTTATTCAAGTGTCATTGGTTTGATCCCACTGCAAAAAGAGTCGACAAAGCTTGAGGCATTATGAAGGTGAATCATAAATCAAGGTTTAAAACATATGAACAATTCATATTAGCCTCGTAAGCTCAACAAGTTTACTATACTTCATATTCGAGTACAAAGAAGTCAGATAGAAATGAATAGTGGGCAGTTTGCAAGGTGAAGTCAAAACTATACCCCGAGTATGATCAGTTACAAGAAGACAAGTTAACTAAAAAGAGTGATTACTATCAATCAGATGATATATATGACTTCTTTTATGGTCACGATGTCGTGCATGGTATGCATGTCATATCTCCATTGGTCGATAGAACATTCATGGAAGAATGTGATCCAAATGATATACCAAGTGGATGGGCGGATAAAGAAGAAGATGAAGAAGAGGAGGAGGAAGAAGAAGAATATGAAAGTCAAACAAGTGATGAGGAAGAATTCTTGAGCTAATGAAATAAATCTTGTAATACAAACCTCTATTTGATGTGAATGATTTAAATTATTTGAATGTATTGAAATATATTCCAATGATTTGAATGATTTAAAGGTATTGCAATGTTTGAATATATTGCATGACATTTTTTATTTGTTAGAATGTATCTTCGATACATATAGAGTTATGATTTGAATATATTGTAATGTGTTTGAATGGTTTGAATGTATTGCAACATTTGATGTGAATGATTTAAATTATTTGAATGTATTGAAATATATTGCAATGATTTGAATGATTTGAAGGTATTGCAATGTTTGAATGTATTGCATAATATTTTTTATTTGTTAGAATGTATCTTCAACACATATAGAGTTATGATTTAAATGTATTGTAATGTGTTTGAATGATTTGAATGTATTGCAATATTTGATGTGAATTATTTGAATTATTTGAATGTATTGAAATATATTACAATGATTTGAATTATTTGAAGGTATTGCAATGTTTGAATGTATTGCATGACATTTTTTATTTGTTAGAATATGGTTCGTGGAGGTTACAGTGGTCAATCACCCAGTAGTAGTCAGTCTCAACATTCATCTTCACGGGCTACTTTAATAGGTATATCATTTAACTAATTATATACTTGATTAGTTTAAATGCGCGTTCTGTGAATTTCTAACTCGTTTTTCTACAGATGATGTTTTGCCTGCACATGCCCCACCTACACCAGCTGTTCATACAAGTCACGAGACAACGCTGGATGCAGGGTCTTCTCAGACTGACATAAGAAGACTCATTCAAATAGTGTAGATTGATACAACATGAGGTTCGAGCCACAAGAAGTAATACAAGAGATTAAGAATTCACTAGTTCAACATCTATCAGGACCGGTTGCTCAATGAAAAGAGTACCTGAAGGAGGTGTTGAACAGATTGTGGTCCTCATTCATGGTATATAATTGTTTCTCATAGTTAATGTGTTTCATATTTAATTTTTTGTTATAGTCATGTCTACTAACTTTCTAAAAATATTTGTAGGCTTTGAATCACTTCGCGACTACGATGGAGGAGCAAGATGCGAGGAAGGTATGACAGAAGGTGGCTGCCAATCGATTTGCAGATATGCTGCACAATATGAAGACTGCAGCAAGAAAAGCATTTGACGAGATAGATGATCCATTGCAGTAGAAGGGCCATTGACCTCCTACTATCAGGTTAGATGTTTGGGATGCAATGTGTGATAAGTGGGCGGGGCATGAATTTCGAAACTGTTCAGCGAAGGCTTCACAAAACTGAGCAAAAATGATCGATGTCCATCTACACACAGGTGGATCTAAGACTTTTGGGAGCCACTTGAAGAAAATGGTAACTTATCAATCTATATATTGTCAATTTTATAAGTATTGTTGCAAACCTGTTAAATAATTCTTTTATCATTTAACTTCGCAGTAAGCAGAAAAATGAGGCATTGTGTCATACAAGGATATGTTTGTTGAAACACATAAATGTAAGACTACGGGAGAGTTCGTATCAGAGAAGGCGAGAACAACAACGGTATATATTTATTGTATTAATAAATATTATAATATACAAGTTATCATGAACATTGTAATTCTTAATTATTAATTCATACTGTAATCATTACTTTGTAGGAGTCATATGAGCAATAGATGGTAGAACGATATGACGATGACTCCACTCAGCATCCACCTTTTGATCCTGCAGCATGGGTGACTGCAGCAGGTAAACCCCAAAAGGGTCGTGTGTTCAGGTTTGAGAGTAATATGAATACATCATTAGTCATTGCTTTCTTCAGTGACGACTCACAGAGTTCTCCCGTCAGCATCAGCTCCAAGCATCCGACTGACCCACCTAATTCTTGGGATGGTGTACGCCAGCTCGTTAAGGACACAATGTGTGATTATTTATATGAAGCAATTTCTGACGTTGTCTGTAATTAGTTGTGCAATTTTTTTTGGGACAGGGAAAGTTCGTCTGCAGGTGCCTCTCAGGTATGAAAGTTTCATATGATGTATTGCATGTCGTTAGATTTCATGTTACTTTGATTGCCTTAACGTAGGTGCATCGCATATAATTTATTTCATTATATTTTGTTTATCAATACTAACCTTTCTTTTCTCTTGTAGGTTGCTGAAGATAATCAGTGTAGATGACCTGAAGGGGCAAATCGAGACAATGAAGAAGATGACGCATAAAATCTTGGCGATGATTAGATTCATGTGTTAAATTCGTTGTATCTTCTTGTTGTTTCAAAAATGTAAATGTTCACTTGTAAATAATTAGAACTTGGCTAAAATTATAGTGGATCAATAAATTGTTTTAACTGCATTTTAGATGTATTTTTTATGTGTACTTTATTTTTTATACACATGAAATATAAATTGTACAGGAAATATAAATTGTATTACAAAAAAATTTTCTCGATATTTATGTTTTAAACATTTTTTTAAAATTTTTTTTCTTGTTTGCGATGGATTAGCAACAGATAATTTCCGTCGCTATTTACTACCGACGTCCAATTTAGTGATGGATTAGGGACGAATATTAATCCATTGCAAATATGAATCGGCCAATATTTTTGCGACGGATTTTAATTCGTCGCTAAGTCCATCGCTACAATAGCGACCAAATTAGCGATGGATTTTAATTCATCGCAAAACCGAAATCTTCGTATATTAACAATGGCCTTGCGACTAATCATGGCATTCGCTAATTCATCATAAATTAGCGATGAAATTTGTGATAGATAGTTTTTGTCGCTAATTAGCGACTATAATTTTGCAATGGAAGCTATATGTCGCTAAGCTGACGCTAATTCATTGCTAAACTGTTTAGCGACAGATTGACGATGGATTAAGGTTGTCGCTAATCCACAAATTTCTTATAGTGTTACCTTGAAATCCTCCTTGTCATTTTTTGACAGGATAGTCTTTGCTTGAACAATTTTTTATTCAGTGTACCATCATTAACCATCTCTTAACACTCTTGAGAGCCCAACAAAGCTTACATTTTGATGTATCAATTATCGTAATTGTCTTTGAATAAACAAAAGATTTGAGTTTAAAGCATGTTTGATGTCATTGTGGTTCTGATACACTTTTAAAGAAAATTAGAAGGGCTCTCAATTTCATATACAAGAAAATTCAAGCGAGATAAGCACTTAAAAATATCAATTTATTGGATAATACTTTTACTCATACTCAAATTAAATAACCCATAGGTATATATAAAGTTGGGGGTCTTTACTATACATTTTTATGCATAAATGATAACTTTTGACCTTTCTTTCATGGGCTACATCTCTAACTACGAAATTCCAACTTAATGACACAATAATGATTACTAAAGACATGACCACTACTTGGATACCTTAACTCACATAACTTATGACTCATATAACCTCCCTCTAGACTTTTTACATGACATCTCAATCTCTCTACACTTGACACATGTCCCACTACAAGATCCATTACATCCATCACATGACTTGAGAGTTACCTACTATGCGTATGGGTAACCTAAGTAATAAACTCACATTAAAACTTTTGTCATGCTCATGCTTCCCATATTATATTATGAAAATACCAACTTTACTCGTAAAATCTCTACACTACACATTGACAAAACTGCCCATAATTCCTAATTACATGACATATTCAAACATTTTACTTTGACTAACAACCCAAAATGAGTTTATACTTCCAAACACTTTATCTATATGCATTTCAAATATCATATCAATTTTGCCCTTTTTTTATATAGAATAATTCATGTTATGTTATCATATCATCTTTTGCTAAGCAAATCAACAATGTGGATATTTCAGCTTTATTTGACAATAAAAGAGTCATCAGAATGATTTAAAATCAAATGTCTTTGAAACATAAATTATAAAAGCAAGCAGCTAAATGTAATGACCAAAACTGTAGGTGGCTTTTACTGAATAGTTGACAAGTTAGGTGTCTATTTGTAAATGACAATTTCATGAATTCGCATTGGGGCCAAGAAATTTGTCGTTTGAAAGGGGTGTACTTGGAATTCTCATTTTTACAAATTTAGTGCAGTCGGTGACAGAAAAAAAGGAGAGTGCACCCTACAATATACTCTGTAACATGACAAAATTCTACCCAAGGTAGAATACTAATTTACATAATCATTATAAACAAAACTGAGTATTGAACTTAGTGATCCGAAGATCTAAAGAGCAGACTGACATTATCATTTCCTGCCTGTGTTTTCTTTTAAAAAGTACCTCAAACCTTGGAGGAAAAACAAGAACTTTCTAGTTGAGAAGCTCAGCATGGTCTTCTTTGGTCTCTTGCAAGGTTGATAGGGTTCATATGAAGGCACCATGTCTTTCATATGGAGAAATATAAACTCTTCAAAATCAATAATGATGGTGAAGCTATCAAAGCACAAGATGCAATCTTAAATTTGCATTCTTTATTATATATAGTGATACCGTATGTTCAAAATAAATACATACTGTATTACATGCAGCAACACTATGTTTAACTATTCATCTTGAGACTGATGGGGACATAGTTTAAAAATTAACTTGTTGATCACACATCTATGCCCCTCCATCTTGAGATGGATGGTCATTATTGGCTGCATACAAATAGAAAAGGTATATTATAAGCAAGGAAAGCAACGAAAAGATTTTGGACAAGTTGAAGCAGGAAGGTGAGATAATACGTTCAATATTTCTTTTTCAATGATAATTGTTTAATGGCAAAATAGGACACCTACCCCATAAAAGGACATTTATCCTCAAACGCTCAACATCATTTTTCTTTCTTGTAGGGTCACTCCCATTTCTCTAATACAGAAAGAAAGAAAAGCCCAATCATCAATATCATAAACGAGAGCAAACTGCAGTGGAGATGAAAGTTTCTCTCTAGAATGTTTCTAGGAAAATAATGGTAGCCAACCTAACCTAACAAAAAAACAAAATTGGCATAAATTATAAAGCCATTTTATGATTGGATTCAAAGGAAATACCAAGTTTATTGCACTAATAACAATGGGCTGGTTTTTCTGCTGCCATGCTGGTCTGTTATCCAAAGATAGAGTACTGAAAATGAAATGTGACTAGACAACTTGCCAGCTTTAGTTTGGAAAAAGGGCATCTTTGAAAAATAAAAATATCACTAGGAGAGGTGACGTGGTAATGCTGGCGGTGGCATTGGCCCAAAGGAACAGTACGCTGCATATATAGGCATGCAGTGATGCAGGTTTAATTATCTGGGTAAACAATTAAGACCAACCTGTTAAGTTAGATTAACCTAGAACCTGTAGGTCCAATTTGATCTTCACTAGGCTGTAGAGAAAAATTAAATTTTGGACCTAAACCTCATGGAGATCCCCAAGATTCAAACGTAACCCGCTTTCATGTAACTGAATGAGAAGAGTTTAGCTTGTCCCAACTAGATCTGGCAAATGAGACAGGCCAGTAAAGAGCTCATGAAATGGGCTCGGCAGGCTGAACTGGAGTAATGGGTGTTCAGCTCAGCTTGGCTCATATAGACTCGTTAACTAATAATAAAAATATATTACATATATTTTACATCATAGAGTAGTGTAGACGGTTCAAGTGTTTGTCTTGTAAACAATAAGAACAGAGTTCAAATCCTACTGCTTACAGCGCTGAAACATTGCAAACCAACTTAATAGATAGGTACTGATATTAATCAAATTAATTGAAATATTGTTGGGTACTGGGCTTGATCGACCTTCAGCAATCAGGTGCTGAACCGAGATGGGGCACAAGCATTTTTCAATAGATTAGAGCAATTTGCAGGAAAAATAGAATGTGCCCCATGTAATTCCAAACTAGTGAAAAAACTTTCATATGAATCTTCACATTTTTGTATGATTTTTTTAATATATATATATATATATATATATATATATATATATATATATATATATATATATATATAACAATGATATCTGGTAAAATTTCACACATGGAATTCTGTAATTTCACATTTTTGTATCATTTTTAAAGGTAGAGAAATGAGGGTGAGATTTTTCTCAGCCGTCTCTCTAATGCGCTTTATAAGATACGAATATTAATTTTTTCCTAAGAAAATGCTTATCATCTTCATAAGGTGGCCTAAGAGTTACCCCGAAGTCAATAGATTACCAAACAGTGAAAACCAAAAATCTTAATGAGACATATAACGTGAGCGGTACGGCACTTGAAGTTGGGGTCCCTCTGCAACAAAAGTCTATGTATATCTTCGGACATACATAAATATCAACATGGTCACCTGATGTAGAATAGTGAGTCAGCTATCCTTCTAGAAATTACAATGTGCTATTGTTGCTAAGTTAAATTTCTCAAGCAGACTTTGCATTAACGCTAGCTTTCTCATGTCATAAGACAAGCACATAAAACTTTCAAGTGGATCAACTGCTTGGAATTTGCCTAGACAAGGGAACAATGCTTTGCCACACCAATAAAAATGTGAGGCATAGAAAATTTTCAAGTAGATCATCTGTTTGTACTATTTTCTCAAATCTCAAGAGACATCGATACCTGAAATAAGATCAGCAGCGGCTAGAATCAACAATCCTAACTAATCAACTCTTTACGATCTTGGCTCTGATACAGTATCAATTAGAGTTATGCATACGTAATAAGTTCAAGCACCCAAGGCACACACTTACATGGACAAGATGAAACCTCTCTGTCTCTCTCTCACAACCTGTTCAAGAGAGAGAGAGAGAGAGAGAGAGAGAGAGAGAGAGAGAGAGAGAGGCTATACATTTATATAGCATCTCAACCACGTACAAGAGGAGTTTTAGTCTTACATGAAATAGGACCCTTCTCAGCCAATTTACATAAAATCATTACCTTAGTTCTTGCACTTATTAGGAGTCTTCTCTCTTGTAGAGTCCTTGCACGCATTGGACATCAATCCCTAGTCCGATCAATGCCATTGATTTTTCCCTTTGATTGGACTATATTCCGGCCAACTTTTCCCCAACCCTTATTTGGATCGTTTGCGTGGCATTCATCCCTCTTTCAACACTATGGCAGCACCTGATCGACAGATTTGAATTAAATAAGGATATTATTAAACATTAAATACAATTTTGAATTAAACAAGATATTAGCGCAAACCTCCCAACATTCACTCGAACAATTCTTGAATAAGGAGGTTTGCAAGGAACCAAGCAAATTCATATGTAATTTAGTCATACCTACTGGCATTTGCAGTAATACCTTGCGAACCTCCTTATCTCCTTCATTCATTTGAACCTTTTGGGAGGTTCGCAAGGTATGCATGTGAATGTCAGGAACTCCAAAGAAACATCTTGCAAACCTTTGAGAGGAGATGCTCAGGTAAAGTACAGACCTCTTGACATTCGTGCACATATCTTGTGAAATTGAGAATCCCCTTTACCGCTTCGAATCTTTTAGGTGGTTCATGAGTTATTCGCAGGACCACTTAAAACACCTGTGAAGGGTAAAATAGTTCTAAAAATGTCGAGAATTGGCATTTTTGTATACACGAAGAATTTTGGAAAATTAGTAGGTATTTGAGAGGACACACCAAATTTTGAGGATAGTATGGGTAATTTTCTATTTTTAATTTTCCTTGTTTGATAATCTATTGTTTCGAGAGTCATGAGATACCTAACCCAAGATGGGTCAACTTTTAGAGCATGCTTGTGTGCCACAGAAACATTGGAGTTTCCCTTAAAATGCATGAATCATGAAGTATTTTTGTGGGTCCAAAGACTGTGCCTGCTTGGGGTGTCAGACTTTGTTACCGCAGAAAGAGGCTTCATGCTGTGCCCTTAGGCCACCTTAGGAAGATGGTAAAAATTTTCATAGAGAAACATATTATTGGTATCTTATAAAGAGGTTTGGCATTGTCTTCTTGGGCATCCAAGAAAAAATGCCATGGATACTGTATTTAATTAAAAGGCACTCTTTATTTCATTGTGATAATCGTTTCCCTAAGTTATGTTCTAATTTCTTAGTAGAAAAGTCACATAAGTTGCCATTTGGTCAGTCAAAAACTATTGAAAAGAATACTTTAGAAGTTATACATGATTATTTATAGGGACTTGCCCCTAATTTATCACGAGAGGGATATTGTTATTATTTGTTGCTTGTTGATGAATTTCAATATTTACATGGTTGTTTCTGTGCTTAGAAAATCCTATATTTTGTCATGCTTTGAAAATTTTAAGAGCACAGTAGAGAAGCAAATCAGTTTTTCTATTAAGGTCTTTCATAGTGACAATGGAGGTGAGTTCACAAGTGTTTTTTTCCATATTTTTAGATCAACATGGCATAAAACATTAGATGTCATGTCCTTATACATCCAAACTAAATGAGATTGTAGAGCTAAAGCACAGACATCTCATAGAAACTAGGATCAGCATGCACTACAAGAAAAGGCTCTTTTACTGACACATCACCCGTATAGTGCACCACTAAAATAGCATTTTTACTGGTTCTGTTTTGCTTAGCGCCAGCGAAAAATGTCTTTTATTGGCGAATTATGCTGAGGCAGTAAAATTCATTTTTTTTGACGCACTAAATAAGTGCGCCAGTAAAACGTGCATCATATGATGTCATTTTCCTCCTTGGGTACTCGGTTCTGCGTGGATGCATTTAGTACTATGGTATATCTCATCAACAGTTTGCCAAGTTGCAATCGAGCTTCTGTTCAAGAAGTTGCCAGAATATGATCATTGGAAAGTGTTTGGCTGCACATGTTATCCACTCCTTGTCGACACAACTCTGTCCAAACTTGGACACAACCCTTTGCTTCTTGTTGCATTTTTTTTTTTTTCAAAGAACTTGTTGCATGTTAAAGTTAGCAAACTTGCATGGTCACACTTCATAAGCATAAATTTGGTAATATTTTTACAAAATTGGATATTGGTATATACCATTCATTTGCAGTTGAGAACTGAATCTTTTGATTTCTCATATATAATTTGTAGAAGGCATTAAGGAAATTTAAATGTTTTACTAAATTGAGCAAATTATGGCGTGAGCTCGTACAACAAGCATTAGATGCTGAAGAAATCATAAAATAGATGTCAGATACAGCAACAATAATAGTAGTAGTTAACACTGTTGATAGATACATCATGACAACACGAAAACAACATAATAATATAAAAAGGGTCACCATTTGCAAAGTACTGATACTCAAGTTAAGAGATATATAACTTTCCATACGGTGCACAAGAAACAAACAGTACAACAAACACTTAGACCCATTCCCCTTTGGGAAAACCACAAAAGAGGAATTATCATTACATATAAAGCAAACTATTAAATCTGTAAAATGGCATTACTCAATTTGTGACACAAGATCAAGATTTTCAAATTTCATAATCTGACCACTGGGAAATGAAGGAAGTATGATCCATGCTCTCCCCAGGGACGTCAGTATGTGTTGCCGGTTTCACTTTTCCTCCAACCAACCTAGCCGGGCTCCCCACTGCAGTGGTCCAGTCAGGCACGTTGGTCAACACGACCGAGCAGGCACCAATCTTCGCCCCTTCCCCAATCTTCACATTTCCAAGCACAGTGGCTCCTGCTCCAATCAAGACTCCATTGCCAATCTTTGGATGCCTATCACCTACATCCTTACCAGTTCCACCAAGTGTGACTTGGTGCAATATTGACACATTATTACCAATGACTGTAGTCTCGCCGATCACGACTCCGGTAGCATGATCCAGCATAATTCCTGAGCCGATGTGCGCAGCTGGGTGTATGTCTACCGCGAACACGTCGGAAATTCTGGATTGAAGAGAAAGTGCAAGAGATTGCCTCCCTTGGAGCCAGAGACGATGTGAGACCCGGTGTGCTTGGAGAGCTAGGAAGCCTTTGTAATTGAGGAGACAGTGAGAGTAGGACTGGCAAGCAGGGTCGCGAATGCGGACGGCTTTCAGATCACTAACGATGGCACGGCACATATCAAGAGCTGAGAAGGATTCAAGGAAGAGGTTGTAGAGGAGCGTGGAGAGCAAGGTGGAAGAGGAGAGCTTGCTGCCCAAGTGGAAGGCGAGGCAGTGCATGAGAGAAGGATGGGAAAGAAGGGCGGAGAAGAGAAAGCTGGCCAGAGCAGGCTCGGCTTGTGCATCTTGCTTGGCCTCAAACTTCATCTGTTCCCAGAGCCATGACTCTTCGGATTCATGGGCAGCATCTGATTCTGCAGAAGAAGCCAGCAGACGGTTGGTGGTCGGCAACAACGAAGAAGCATCTTTAGGATCCATCCTGCTGATTGGCCTTCCTGATTTTTTTTTCTGACTGTGCCACGCGAATTGTGTCCACCACGACTTATATAACTGAACCCCCTCCCCCCCCCCCTTTTCTCTCTCTCTCTCTCTCTCTCTCTCTCTCTCTATATATATATATATATATATATATATATTCACAGAGAAAGCTGAGGGTAGACAGACGGGCGCAGATCAGGTCACGCTGAACACGAGTGTTTTTGCTCATGGGGACATCGTGGCCGTCTGTTTGCATTTTGGATTAATGCCAGGTGGTTTTGTTGACTTTTGGGCTTTTTAAAATGCAAATCAGACAACCATGATCCTAATCTCCTTCCTAGGCAGACCCCTACCAGTTATACAACCGTATTATAGGGTTCAACTTGCAACATCCCAACACAACGTGACGTGCACTGATTTTATATGGTTCAGCTCTTGAAGTATTTGATTCGGACACATGGGTGGATTTTAATAAGGCTGGAAAAATCAAGGGTCCAAAATCTTTGTAAATTTTTGAAGCTCCAAATATCATTTTTTTCAAAGAAAATATATGATCCATATGGGAATTCCTCGTAAATTGACCATGCCCAACACATTTATGGGGTCAGAAAAAAAAATACCGAACAAAAAAACGCATCAAGCACGTATCACAAGCACCTATGAATAGGTGCTCCTGGAGTACCTACTCCCACCTAATAGTAATAGAAGCTTTAGATTTTCAAAGTTCTTAAACTTTTTTTTGTTGATCCGATATAAATATGATCTAGCTATAAGCATTATTTAGTAGAAAAAATAAGTTTTGGATCATGTGATTATAGCATACATGCTTTTTAAGACCTTTAAAAATCAATGGTTCATAATGTATCAAAATTTAATGACTTAAATGATCTCATCAAATAAACTATGTTGATTCTAGACATAAGGCTTAATTGAGAAGATAAAACCTACAATGATTTCTAGTATGTGGGAGTAAGTACTCCCGCTATATATATATATATATATATATATATATATATATATATATATATATATATATATATATATATATATATATATATATATATAGAAAAAGTGGTAGCTACAAAAATTTTAAGTGTCTAGCTACACTAGACTCATGCTAGCCATCTATCGGACGTGTGATGGATGGCTAGCATGCGAAAATGACACAAAAAATGCTAAAAAATACATTTTACATATTTTTTACATTAATGGTGTTATTGAAGCGCAGCTAAACATACCAATTCGAATGAAACCTTTAGCATCACTTTAAAGTGTCGCTAACACTGCTAAGGGATGCACGATATATTTAAAAAAAGGTTTTTAGCTGCGGTTTTGAGCCTCGTTAAAGGTCCCAAAAGCTTTTTTTGTAATTTTTTATAGTTTCCATTGTTTTTGCAGGAAAACATTGAGCGTCTGTCACACACAAAAACTTCATTGATAGCTCTCTCTCTCTCTCTCTCTCTCTCTATATATATATATATATATATATATACTTGGTTGGTCGTTCGAATGGGTGGGTGGGGCAAATGGTGTAACGGATCTAGTATTTGGAAGGGATGGATCAGATGTCTCCTCGATTTTGTTGAAGCCTTGCATATCTCTTTGGGGGATGATTCTTGTACCTTGTTTTGGAAAGACAATTGGTTGAAGGATGGTCGAATACATGACTTATTTCCATATTTATATTGGTTGGCCAGCAACAAACAAGACAAAGTTCAATTATTTTGGAGCCTGTAATCCGGATGAAAATTTTTTCTTAGGAGAAAACCCGCCTCCTTTGGTTCTTAGGATACGGCATTTCCTTTACAAAGATCTGTCTTGGATTGGCTAATCATTCAAGACGAATTGGTAATCGATCATGTTCTTAAGAAGTGGGATTTTTGTGTTCCTAGTCAATGCTCATTATGCTTCACCCAAGAAGAATATGCTCTTCACTTATTTTGGGATTGCTCATTCACGAAGGCTAGTTTTTTACATATTTAGCAACATGCTTCTTCCTATTGGGATTCTCTTACTGACATTAGATATGTATTGATTGCCCCATATATACAGAGATTTGGTTTCAAGCACATGTTCATTTGGCGTTGCTTTCGTTTGCACCTTATGGCGGTATATATGACTTCAACGGAATAGTAGGCAGCATTCGGGACCTTCACTTGATATCGACACCATTGCAGGGGCTGCCAAACATGAGCTGATGATCCGGTTATCCTTCACAGGAATTGACATTCCAAACTTTTTGAGACAAATTTGCATGTTTGTTCCTTGAAAAGAGTAACATCTCATCACTCCTTGCCTTTTCTTGTAGCCGTTTTCATTAAATATATAAAATCTGATATTTTTCTCTCAAAAAAATTATTAACTTTAACCCAAAGGAGAGGAGGAAGTGTCCAGAATCCTGTATTCTGCCATTGTCACACAATGGTGTGATATAAGCAGTGACAAATTCTATGAATTCGATAAATAGAATATGAAAAAAGATGAGTGCACTGTTCCCTTAATAATGAGAAGGTATAAAAATGCAAGTCCCTTGAATGTAGGGATAACCATATACAAGTCCCTTGATTGTAGGGTTTGATATCTTTCTATCCTATGATCCTTGAATCACAAGGACATGGTTATCCTTGGCTTTATCACAATCATTTGATGTCATTTGGTATGTCACATCAAATACTCCTCCTCAAGTTGGAGAGTGGAGATCCATAACTCCCAACTTGCTTAAGAGGAAAAGAAATTGGTCTAGACCAAGTGCCTTGGTGAATATGTTGGCAGCTACAAACTAGTGGTCACATGATAAGTGAAAATGATTCATGTACAAAGTAACAATCAGGTTCTATGTGCTTAGTCGGGCTTGATTATCATAAAATAGCATCGTTTTGCTGTATGGGAATCCAAGGTCAGCTAGTAGTGCTCTTAACCAAATTAGCTCACATGTGGATGTTGCCATGGGGCGGTATTCTGCTTCAGTGGAAGAACTCGAGACCGTATGATGTTTCTTGGTCTTCTAAGAGATGGAGCTATGATCCAAGAATGTGAGATATCCGGTCATGGACCGGTGATTCATAGGGCAGATGGCCCAGTTAGAATCACAATATGCAATGACTTGAATTGGACTCTTGGCATCAAGAAGAACCCCTTTACTTGGAGTGGATTTGAGGTACCTCAATACTCTAATGGCTGCATTATAATTGGGCTTTCACGGTTGATGCATGAACTGACTCAAGATATGCATTGAATACACTATATCTGGTCAAGTCACCATTAAATAAACTAGTCTCCCTACAAGACATCTTTTAACTCACCATCATATGTATTGAGCTTGAGCTTCTGATCCATTAGGAACTCACTTGGCATGGTGCCAAGGCGCCCAACATCATTCAAGATGTCAAGTGTGTATTTTCTTTGTCTAAATAATATTCCCATTGATGAGTGGGCAACTTTAATGCCCAAAAAATACTTGACACAACCAAGATCTTTTAGATGAAACTGAGCATTTAGAAAATTCTTCAATAAATTTATGACGTGTGTCATTGCTAGCAATGATAATATCATCCACATAGACTAAAATAAAAGTGAAACTGGATTTTGTTCATCAGGTAGATAGTATATAGTTTGCACTTGATTACTTGAATTATGTCATTTTGAGGAAAAGTGTTAACTTGTTGAACTAATTTCGCGAGGATTGTTTGAGCTCATAGAGAGATTTGTTTAACCAACACACTTGATGCTCCTCCTTTTAAGGTACTTTAGGCGGTAAATCCATATAAACCTCTTCATTGAAGTTTTCATGTAAAAATGTGTTGTTGATGTCTAATTGATGGAGAATCCATCTTTGAGTGAATGTGAGGGCCAACAAACAATGCATGGTAATAAGTTTGGCTACAGGTGCGAAAGTCTCATGATAATCAAAACCTTCAATTTGTGTATAACCTTTCACAACAAGTCGTAACTTGTATCTCTATATGGATCTGTCTGCACGATATTTGATTTTGTAGACTCATTTATAGCCATTGGGTTGCTTACTTGTGATAGGATGATTGACATAAAGGCAATATGACTGATAGAAAATTTATATGATGGTAGAAAGTCATCAATGGGGTAGGGTTTACCTAAAGCATGTTGATTGATGTCGCTTGGCAAAGGTCATGTGAGATGAATGGAGGCCAATGAACAAACATAATCAGTAAGATAGGTGGGTCTAGTATGGGGTCGGCTTGACTGTCTAGGCTCATCCTGTGGAGGAATTTCAAAAATCTCCATGTATGATGAGGTATTTTCAAGAATATGGTCAACGATTTGTGGTGTCTCTAAAGGATGACATTCTGATAATGGTGCAGGTGATGAATGTACAATGGGTTGAGGTATAACGATGTCATGTGGACTTTAGGGTTGTTGGTGTTAAAATGGAAAACAATGCTCATGAAAAGTGACATCACGACTGGTAAAGGTGTTGTGATTACTAATGTCATAAACATGATAACTATATTGGTTAAATGGATACCCAACAAATACATAACGTTTATCTCCTAGAGAAAATTTATCAGTAGATGAATTCAAGTCATGAGCATTTCAACCAAAAACACATAGGTGATTATAATGGGGGCTTAGAGTTGAACAAGACTTCATAGGGTGTTTTATTTTCCAAAATAGTAGTAAGCATATAGTTGATGAGATGAGTGGTGGTAAGAATGCACTCTTCCTCAAACAAAATTGGCAAGTTGGCTTAGAATCTTAAGGCATGGACCACCTCGAGAAGGTGTATGTGCTTCCATTCAGCCTTGTCCGACTATCCAATGTGTATAATAGATGAAGTCAAACTACTCTGTAAAAAAATAAACCTGCAATACAACATTCAACCTACAAAGTACGAAAGAATAATAAGCTTCAAATTGAATAAGTAGGGTGATTTAGTTTCAAACTATTTTCGAACATCACTATAGATTTCCAATTAGGATGATCAACTATGATAGGATATTTTGACCCTTTCAGATGTCATCATTAAATGTATACACTAATCACACATCATATCATTCATCTAATCAGCATGTGAGAAAATATCATCAATATATACTTCATACATTCAATTAACATAACTACCTACAACCACTCTAACAACCAACTACCGACAATAACCCCTTAACCCCTATTCAATACTTGTGCACAATAAACCTTAGCCCTATTACACCAAAACAAAAACATTGAATATTAATTATAGGACAAGCACACAAACATAAATCATCCATAACACAAACAAATATATATTTATAAAAAAATGGAAAAAGATCGTACTATACAAACAATTTGACAAGATTCTCTAAAAACCCTAAAAAAATTTATATGTCTCACTATGTTCAAACTCACAAATATCCAACATTGTTAGGACCCTTTTACCCTTCGCAACTGTGAATTGATGCCTTATTGTGATAGAATTGTATCATTTGTTAGCTAGTGCAAACACACTTAAATCTGAAATCACACATTTTTTATGTGGACCTCACGAACTCACATAAATTTATTTGTGAATTTTTGGTAAAATTAAAACCACCAAAATCGTAAATATCATACATTTTCGTTTACACATCAATATTTTGCATAAATATAATTGTGAAACTCCAATCGCAAATATCCTATTGATTCAGCCATGAAACAAATGTCCTATTGATTCAGTAAAAAAATAAAATATTTGTGATTGGAGTTTCACAAATATATTTAAGTAAAACATTGACGTATATACGAAAAGGTAGGATATTTGTGATTTTTGTGGTTTCAGTTTCACCAAAAATTTACAAATAAAGTTATACGAGTTTGTTAGGTCCGCATAAAAACAATATATGATTTTGGATTTAAGTGCGTGTTTTTAGTAATCGAGGGGCGGTACAATTCTATTGCAATAAGGCATCAATTCACAGTTGCGAAAGGTAAAAAGTCCTAACGATGTTAGTTATTTGCGAGTTTGGACATCAGGAGAATATAAAAAATTATAGGGTTTTTAAGAAATCATGTCAAATTATCTGTACAGTATAATCATTTTTTGAATCGATGGCAAATATTAAATAAAAAACAGAAAAACATATAAAAATATCCATAGCAACAACAAAACGTAAATATGCATATGACTATTAAATACTTATATCTATAAACAAAAAAAAAGTTTAGAATTAAATAAAACAATATGTATATATATATATATTGTTTATATGAAAATCACCTTTTGACCTAACCTAAGAAGTCGAAATGCAACAAAACAATTTCACAAGAATCACTATAAGGGAATAAAGAAAATGCCAAGGATTCTAGAGGAAAAGAGCTATGGTTCTTTCTAAAAACAAAATGAACAAAAATGATTTTATAAATGATTCAGCAAGCATGCGAATATGAGAAAATTCGTACGCCAAAAATGTGTGCACATCGCTCTTTATTTACGGATCTCATTGAGGATCAGTTATTTAAATGAGATCTACATGGTTCTATGCAAACTTCATACTAATTTTGTGAATTTAGTGGATTGTTTGCGAAGTTTCGACAGGTTTTTGATATATGAAATTCACATATTTGGTTATGCAAATTTAATTTGTGATGTTTTGACCAGGAAGTTCACAAATATAGTCATGTGAACTTCATACAATATATGTGAAGTTAGCTTGCAAAGATTTTATAGGTTTCAGTTACAAGAAGTTCGCAAATATGGTTATGTGAACTTCGTAATATATATCCAGATTTATTAAAATATTTGTGAAGGTTCTAGGTTTCAGTTATAGGAAGTTTGCATATATAATTATGCAAACTTCTTGTGGTCCGCAAAAAAAAATTGTGAACCTACATTTTAATGAGTTTATGATACACGGGGAGTGTACCGATATATCACCGAAACTTCATGAAATTTGCTTGTGAGAAAGTTAAAATGATTTTTTAAATCCAAATATAGGAAAATTTGGACATCCGGTGAATTTTGAAAATTGTATGGCATTTTGAAAAACACATCATTTTTGTCATATACATACGATCATTTTTTTGAAAAAATAAATCTCTAATGGCCAGTAATAAATAGCTTTAAATGAGTTCAATGGCTAAGAATCAATAACTTTGTGGGTCAAATGGCTAGTCAAAAGGGAGCAAATGGGCTAAGAGAACTCAAACAACAAAGAGGGCAGTCATAGGGTCCAAAATGACCCTAAAAGTATTTAAAAAATCCACTAAAATGGGTGGTCAACAATCAAGTGCAATGTCAAACACTAGGACAGATTCTGGACCATTAAAGATTGCATGCAAGAGTTTGAATAGGTTATGATCAAATAGTCGAAGTTTACTAGATTAAAGTTCTAAAATTGTCAATTATGCCAAGCCAACTAAGACTAGGTCCCTTATAATTTATTTTATGTCGCCTAATGCTATATCGCACCGTGTTTTAACTTTAACCTCTCTAATCAACAATGTAAGCCAACAATGAAAGAATATATTAGTGCAGTGGAAGCTTTAATAAGAGCCACATGAAATCTCATACATGAATGTAGAACCATATTGGCGGCTAGTGAAAATTTATCTAGTATATGGATCCAACTCCCTATGGATAAGTAGTTTTTATAGCTGCTACGAGCAAACTCTTCACTCAGGACAGGATGAAGAAATTTGGATATTTCTTTGCTAGTAGATGCCACCTTTGTCTCTCAAAGGAAGAATCTTGTGAATGCATTTTAGGTATAATGTAGCTGCTGGTATAAGGAGAGATGATGATGATGATGTTAAATTTGGTTGAAAAAGATCTCCACATACATTTATTATCCAAGAGATTAAATGGTGCCCCGAAGGGGTTTGTGGCAGTGGGATGAGGCCCAAGCCGCTAGGCGGCCAGTTTAGGTTCAAATCCCATGGGCGCCGTCGCTTGCGCAAGCCGAAGCATGTGTTGAGAAATTCGGTTTTGATGTCACATAATATGATACACTGTCTCATTTGATTTTATATGATATGATAATATGTCCTCTTGAAATAATGTTATATTATGACTGAATATGTTTTGCCTTAAATCTAACGAGTATTTGATGCAAGGATATCTCACCCAATAAGGATGGAGACTTCCTGTTCAAATACAACTATGGTGCAATCATACTCCTTGAAGAAAAAGCTTGATGAGCCATGCTTTCCTAAAGTTCAAATGAAGAGATCGGCTACCTCAAGATGAAGATTTTTTTCTTCTTTAGAGTCATATGTAACAGAACCTTCAGGAACTTGCATATTGCATATTACATACTCATTCATAAACACTATATCATAAAAGTATACGATAGTTTTAAAAAGCTCCTTTTTGAAAACTAATAATTGTACCTTCTTACAACCTTTCATGAAAAAGATATTTTGTCATATAATAATTGTACCTTATACTATATACAAGACAACATAAAAAAAGGAATGTAGGAAAAAGACAAAAACATAACATCGACTACATGGAGAAAACAAATATAATATGTTTTTGAAAAGACTTTAGTTTCCCTCTTTAAAGAAATATTTTTTATAAGAAAAAGACAAAAACATAAAATCGACTACATAAGAAAAACAAATAAAATATGTTTTTGAAAAGACTTTAGTTACCTTCTTTAATGAAATGTTTCTTAATACAAGAAGAAGACAAAAACATAAATCGGCTACACATAAGAAAAACAAATAAAATATGTTTTTAAAAGGACTAGTTACCTTTTTTCATAACCATAGAATGTCGACTTACTTGAAGTCATCATTCTCTCTACAAAGCATTAAATGCCTTATGTAACAAATCCTTGTTAAATATCCTTCTCAAAGAATGTCGACCTTTTTTTTTGTCCTCATTCTCTCTGGAGACTTTGAAATACACAACATAAAGAAAACACTTGACATGACTATGTACGAATAAATATCTCAAAGCACTCATAGTACTTACACTCATTTAAAGTAAAGAAGTACTAATGTACCTCAAATCATTAATTAGAATAAAGACAAAACTACAACCCAACGTTCAATGTACTATTGTAAGAAATAGACTTTTTACATAAAATATGTATTACCTAAAATATTACAACGACTAGTGTACCCTCTATTTCACCTTTATGGAAAAAGGCATTCTCGAACTTCTCTAAAAGATGTTTTTAAAATGACTTAACATTTCACATTTCAAAAAGTTACAATTCCAAAATGTAACGTCTACTTTTTATAAGCTATAGAAACACACACAAATAAACTATTCAAACAATGGAATGAAATAGACGTGTGAGCTTACAAAGAGAAAAATTTCTATTCGTGATTTGAAAAGAGAGACTTGAAAAAGAAAGAGAAAAAGAAAAAGAAAGAAAAGAGAAAAAGTCAAGTCCAGCTCTTTGACAAAGAGTATCCTCTGAGTGACAAACAGAACATTCTTAGAATCCTTCATTCGTGCATTCATATCATTATGAAGGTTCTATAGGAAGTATTGTAACTCTGTTATTCACTGTATTCCTTCTTTGTTTAAAGAAGTAGACCTCTGTGAAAGAGGGTGTTGCTCTTCTCTGTTGAGAGAAGAAGACCTCTTGGGAAGAGGGTGTGCCACTTCTCTGTTGAGAGAAGAAGACCTCTTGGGAAGAGGGTGTTGTACTATTTATCCGGTGACTCGGATGTTATAGTGGAAATCTCAAGTGGTTTGCTTGGGGACTGGATGTAGGTCTGGATATTGACCGAACCAGTATAACTTCTGTATTTTATGTGTTGTGCCTTATTGCTTAATTATTTTATTTTATCGATCATTATCATATTTCACTATTCACCCCCCCTCTAGTGGAATTTCATTTGGTATCAAAGCAGGTTTGCTGGTTTCGACGTAACAAGTCTTCCAGCACAAATGGCATCTACCTCTTATGCTCGTGATATTAAAGGTCAACACGCATCTCGTCCTCCTTTCTTCAATGGCTCCAACTATGGATATTGGAAGTGCAGAATGGCTATCTTTCTCAAATTCATAGACTTTGCTGCATGGAAAATTGTTGAGCATCCATACACATCTCTATCCGCAGACTATAACTTATGGTCTGATGAAGAAAAGAAAATGGCAAACCTAAATGCAAAGGCTACGAATGCCTTATATTGTGCCATTGATCAGAATGAATTCAACAGAATATCTATATGTGAATCTGCATATGACATTTGGCATTCTTTGGAGGTTATTCATGAAGGAACCAACAAAGTAAAAGAAGCCAAAATATCATCTCTTGTTAGAAAATATGAGTTGTTCAAAATGAACAAAGATGAACCCATCACAGAGATGTTTACCAGATTCACCAACATCACCAATGATCTGAAATCTCTGGGTGTAACATATTCCCAGACAGAAAAGGTGAAGAAAATCTTGAGATCTCTCACAACTGATTGGGAGAAAAAGACTACTGCTATTGAAGAAGCTCAAGATTTATCTAAACTTACATTGGACGACTTAATAGGCAATCTTATGGCCTATGAAGTCCACATGAAAGAAAGAAGGGAAGAAGAGCAACCAGTAAAGAAAACTCTAGCTTTCCCAGCCCTATCTGAGAATGAAGACTCAGATAAAGAATCAGAAATTGCGCTACTTACCAGAAAATTCCAGTGCTTCGTGAGAAGGAACCGGCTTTCAAACAGGCACAAGGAAAGAAAAGATCTTAAAGAAGATCCCATGTGCTTTCAGTGTAATAAGCCAGGCCACTTAAAACGTGATTGTCCCCTTCTCAAAAGAAAGTCCAAAACTGAGGAACCAAAGAAGACGTTCTTCAAGAAAAAGGCTCTGCATGCTCAATGGGATGATTCAGAACCATCCACTAGTGAAGAGTCAAGTGATGATGAAGCCGAAACTGCAAATATGTGCTTCATGGCAAACGAAAGTTCAGTAAGTGAAATCTCTGATTTTTCCTTTGAAGAACTTCTAGATGCTTTTCAAGAACTATTTGAAGAATCTAGAAAATTGAGTTTCAAAAATAAAGTTTTAAAATCTGAAAATTTAAAGCTTTCTCAAGAGAATGAAAAACTCAGCAGTGAAAATTCTGAGTTGAAAAAGAAAAATCTTTTGCTTATGTCTGAAATTTCTTCTACTAGCTCCAAAACTAAAAATATGCAAGTAGAGATTTCAGAGCTAAAAAGTAAAACTGAGAACCTCATGAAAACGTTTTCAAGTTTACTAAAGGTAAAGAGAACTTGGATAAACTCTTATCCTCTCAGAAGGTCTCTTTTTACAAGAATGGTATTGGCTATTCTCATTTCAAAAAACCTTCTTGTATAAATCAAAAGACCACGTTTGTGAAAAGTTCATCTGAACCAAATAAGATGTATTACAATGATAATCTTTTTAACTCCTCTAAAGAGATAGACAAACCCAAATCCAAATGAATATGGGTTCCAAAGTCTAACAAAAAAGGACCCGATTGGGTACCCAAAAGGAGATTTACTTAATGTTTTGCAGGCTCCAAAGAAGAAGAACAGATGGATACTAGATAGTGGATGTTCAAAGCACATGACAGGACATCCAGACCTTTTTGTTGTTCTTCATCATAAAGAAGGAGGAACCGTCACCTTTGAAGACAACAACAAAGGTTTGATAATTGGTATTGGAAATATTGGTAACATAGACAAACCTCTTATCAAAGACGTTCTTCTTGTTAAAGGCTTAAAACATAACCTACTAAGTATCAGTCAAATGTGTGACACAGGTTATAATGTTAGCTTTAATCATGATGCATGCCTCATAGCTGACACCAATGAAAACATCATCTTAAAAGGTATAAGAAAGAATAGTATATATGAACTGTACCTAGAAAACATCACAGAACATTGCCTCATAGCTAATAATGACACTCAACATCTATGGCACATGAGAATGGGCCATGTCAATTCTAAATACATGTCTAAACTAGCTAAAGATAAGTTGGTACGTGGGTTACCCAACATATCTTTTAAAAAGGATTATTTTTGTGATGCATGTCAATTAGGAAAATTGTCAAAATCGTCTTTCAAATCAAAAAATGTCATTTCAAGTAAAAGACCTTTAGAGCTTCTCCACCTGAACCTTTTTGGTCCCTCTAGGGTAGCTAGCCTTAATCATAATAGATATGCTTTTGTCATTGTAGATGATTACTCAAGATTTACTTGGGTAATATTTTTGAAAAACAAAAGTGACACGTTTTGTCAGTTTGAAATCTTATGTAAAAAATTACAAAACGAAAAATCGTGTTCTATTGTTAATATCCGTAGTGACCATGGAGGAGAATTTGAAAATGAACTCTTTGAAAATTTTTGTAACTTGCATGGTATTTCTCATAACTTTGCCTTTCCTAGAGATGCACCTCAAAATGGTGTAGTAGAAAGAAAGAATAGAACCCTTCAGGAATCTGTCAGGACTATGCTTCAACACAATAATCTTGCAAAATCTTTTTGGGCAGAAGCTGTTAATACTGCATGCTACATAACAAATAGAGTTCTCATTAGACCCTTATTAAATAAAACTCCCTATGAACTATTCTATGACAGAACTCCAAGAATAGACTATTTCAAAGTCTTTGGATGTAAATGCTTTATCCTAAACACAAAAGATAGCCTGGATAAGTTTGATGCTAAATCTGTTGAAGGCATATTCTTAGGATATTCAAGTCATAGTAAAGCATACAGAGTTTTCAATAAGAGTCATAATACTATTGAAGAATCTATGCATGTTAGTTTTTGTGAATCTATTGATCAATCTGTTCATATACAAACTAATGATGATGATGTTGAAAGTACAGATTTATTTTTAGATAACACAGCTAAGTCTAATGAAGATGATCATCAAAGAACCTTTGTCGATATCAAAGATCATCCTCAAAAGCAGATTTTGGGAGAACTAACAAAGGGGGTTCAAACTAGAGCTCAGCTAGAACGGATTGCAAACATGGCATTCATTTCTCAACTTGAACCAAAGAAGATTGATGAAGCCATCATTGATGAGTTCTAGATGCTAGTCATGACTGAAGAACTGAATCAATTCCAAAGAAATGACGTTTGGGATCTTGTACCTAGACCAAAGGATCATCCAATCATTGGGACAAGATGGATCTTCAGAAACAAGCTAGACGAAACAGGTAATGTTATAAGAAACAAGGTCAGACTAGTAGCTCAAGGATACAATCAAGAGGAAGGTATTGATTTTGATGAAACATTTGCTCCTGTTGCTAGACTTGAATCTATTAGAATGCTTTTAGCATATGCAAGCTATATGGATTTCAAATTATATCAAATGGATGTTAAAAGTGCTTTCTTAAACGGTTTTATAAATGAAGAAGTTTATGTAAAACAACCTCCAGGATTTGAAAATGAACAATACCTATTAATCAACAGTTAGCAGACATATTCACTAAATCATTAAAACATGAAGACTTCACACGAATTAGAAGAGAACTAGGAATATGCAAACTAAGTGACTTATAAATTAATCACACTTATTATAATACCTCTTATAAGTTATGTTTAAATCTTAAATAGCTTTCCTTCTTATCGATTTTTGTTAGTCAAACTAAGTTTCCATATTCACGTGCTCTTCATATTCTTATAAGACACATTCTTTATGTCTTTCAACTTGTTATCTTTCAAGTACACATCCATTATGACTCCTTGTCCTATCTCCTTTCTCTCATATCCATAAAAAAACTAATTATATTAAAAGCTATCATAACAATGTTCACATCACTCAACTCCTTTATTATTTTTGTCCTTTTATGAAAACTTTTCTTACGATAAATTGTTTCACCTCTCTACTTAGTTTATGAGAACTCATACTTTTCATTAGTTAGAATCGAATGACTCTTTTTGGTCCTTTTACCTTTTTCTAAAAGATCTAGTTGCTATATTCTCACGTAAATTTTTTTACTATATCATTTGATATATCATAGATTACGTACACTCTATCATATCTCACGTAAAACTTTACTATATCATGTGTTATATCATAGCCCGACAAACTATCTATTATCATCTCTCTCATATACAAATTGAGCCTCCATTCTTGTCAATTCTTGTTTAAAACTTAACCTTATTCTCTAATAACTATGAACTTCCTCAAATCGAGCTTCTTTAAGAATATAAACAATAACTCATATCAATCATAACATTATGTCTTTCATCAATCATTTTTTTATTCTTTATCCTACACAAAAATCCATATATATGTCATTTCATGTCTCTCTATGACAACTCACAATTATTACTCTTCACTCATAAATATTTCTTTGTCTCCTCATTTCATCTCTCGAATGCATTTTTGTTATATGTTTTTGAATCCGACTCCTACATGTCTATTCTTATTTCTAATCTATCATTTATCAATTCTTATATATTTTTGACTCTTTCTCCTTTTTGTCTCATCATCTCTCTTACCACTAGTCAAAGTCAAAATGTGTCCTTCTCATATCCACATATACTCATAAAAATTGCAAATATGAAAACACATTAATCATGAAACATTTTTTTAAGGCACTCTTTTCTTTAAAATGTCATATCTTTCATAGTACACATCACATGATCACCCTATGACCTTTCTTTCCATCCGTGACCTTGCCTCTATCTTATTGTATATCTCTCTAAAATCGAGAACCTTTAAAGTCTTGTCTCCAAGCAAACCTTTATTTATTCTAACTCTACTTTATGTCATATTTAAATCAAGTAAATGTTGTCATTTATCATCTTTCTCTCCTCTCTAGATATCCACATCATCTTTTTATGTCTTTAACTCTCCATTCACGAATTTAGAATCCCTCCACATAGAGTAAAAAGTTGTTTGTTTTATTAGGTCATTATTTTCAAGATCAATCATTTTTTTTTATTCAACATGACACCCCATACTCTATTAATGGTTTCTCTCACTAGTCGATAAACTCACCTATAGTAAAATCTATATATTTCAATACTATGTCCTCCTCAATCTAATATAATACACTATCCTCAAACATTGATTTGATTTGTCATTCACAAGTCTCTTAACTTACTCATCACGGATTTCCTCATTTAGCTCACATCTAAAAATCACTCTCTTCCAATGTCATTCATTTCATATCAACAATTATTTTCTTCTTTCTATTTAATCAATTGGTTCATCTCTTACCATTCCATTCGAACTTTTCTATCCTTATACAAACTTTCTCTCGGTTCAAGCTCCTTTCTCTCCTAGTGCTTTATTTTCAAGACACTCGATAATGGCTTCCTCCTCTACCAATGTAATCACCTCCGCCGATCTAAGGTATCCTGATTTGTTTCACAACTACAACTCACTCTGCTCTCGCCCCATTCATGAAGGAAAATTGATCAACTTTGACGACTTCATGTTCTTCGACTTAGACACCTATCTCCCTGAACTCAAACCTCTCATAGGATCTTCATCCCCAGCTGCCTATTATCCCGAACTAGTCTGACTGTTTTATACCAACTTCTCTTCTGATCATGAACAAACCTCAATCACTAGCAAAGTCCGAGGACAGCTGATGATTTTCGATGCTTCCGACCTAGGTAGAATTCTAAACCTACCTTCCACCGGTACCGACCTTAACACCATAGTACCAATCGACCGATCGGTACTTCGAAAAATACTTCTCTGCACCAACTGCTACCAACTTCCGTGGCACATGAGGAATCTCCAACCTCATGCTCAGCTACTTGCCCAGATTCTTCTCCACAACATCTATCCCAAGCATCCCCGCTAGGGATTAGTTCCTCGAAAAATCTCTCTTCTTATTTACGCAATCCTTTCTTCTCTTCCGATAAATTGGTCATCCATTATTTTCGACCTCTTTATTCGTTATCAGAAATTTGAGCCTCTTCTTTTTGGGTGTTTTATAACGCCCATTCTCAAATACTTCCAAGTACCACTTCACAACGAAGTCATCCTCCGTCCCTCTCAAGTCCTCGATGGTACCACCTTCAATCTAAGGTCCCTACACATGCCCGGCTCTGATGAAGCAAATCCAACGTCCTCCTTCAATTATTTTTCTGCTATGATGGATATCGAGCAAACTCAGGATCGAATCCTTCGTAATCAAGCCCTGTTGCAGCAGACTCGCAAGCGGAATCGTGCCAACCGACCACCTTCACCTTCTCCACCTTCAAGATAGACTCATTTTTTTTATCTGTAATAACTTTTAACTTACTTTTATATTTGGTCTGTAATAATTTTTTTTACTTTGATCCCTCCTTTTTGTTCATGACAAAGGGGGAGAAAACCTGTCTCCATTATTGGAGAAATATTCTCTTTAAACATTATTTCAAACTTTTTTATCATACTATTATTTCTATGCATAATGTCTTTTTGACAGGGGGAGCATATTTTGTCATCATCAAAAAGGGGGAGAATGTTGAGAAATTCGGTTTTGATGTCACATAATATGATACACTGTCTCATTTGATTTTATATGATATGATAATATGTCCTCTTGAAATAATGTTATATTATGACTGAATATGTTTTGCCTTAAATCTAACGAGTATTTGATGCAAGGATATCTCACCCAATAAGGATGGAGACTTCCTGTTCAAATACAACTATGGTGCAATCATATTCCTTGAAGAAAAAGCTTGATGAGCCATGCTTTCCTAAAGTTCAAATGAAGAGATCGGCTACCTCAAGATGAAGATTTTTTTCTTCTTTAGAGTCATATGTAACAAAACCTTCAGGAACTTGCATATTGCATATTACATACTCATTCATAAACACTATATCATAAAAGTATACGATAGTTTTAAAAAGCTCCTTTTTGAAAACTAATAATTGTACCTTCTTACAACCTTTCATGAAAAAGATATTTTGTCATATAATAATTGTACCTTATACTATATACAAGACAACATAAAAAAAGGAATGTAGGAAAAAAACAAAAACATAACATCGACTACATGGAGAAAACAAATATAATATGTTTTTGAAAAGACTTTAGTTTCCCTCTTTAAAGAAATATTTTTTATAAGAAAAAGACAAAAACATAAAATCGACTACATAAGAAAAACAAATAAAATATGTTTTTAAAAAGACTTTAGTTACCTTCTTTAATGAAATGTTTCTTAATACAAGAAGAAGACAAAAACATAAATCGGCTACACATAAGAAAAACAAATAAAATATGTTTTTAAAAGGACTCTAGTTACCTTTTTTCATAACCATAGAATGTCGACTTACTTGAAGTCATCATTCTCTCTACAAAGCATTAAATGCCTTTTGTAACAAATCCTTGTTAAATATCCTTCTCAAAGAATGTCGACCTTCTTTTTGATCCTCATTCTCTCTGGAGACTTTGAAATACACAACATAAAGAAAACACTTGACATGACTATGTATAAATAAATATCTCAAAGCACTCATAGTACTTACACTCATTTAAAGTAAAGAAGTACTAATGTACCTCAAATCATTAATTAGAATAAAGACAAAACTACAACCCAACGTTCAATGTACTATTGTAAGAAATAGACTTTTTACATAAAATATGTATTACCTAAAATATTACAACGACTAGTGTACCCTCTATTTCACCTTTATGGAAAAAGGCATTCTCGAACTTCTCTAAAAGATGTTTTTGAAATGACCTAACATTTCACATTTCAAAAAGTTACAATTCCAAAATGTAACGACTACTTTTTATAAGCTATATAAACATACACAAATAAACTATTCAAACAATGAAATGAAATAGACGTGTGAGCTTACAAAGAGAAAAATTTCTATTCGTGATTTGAAAAGAGAGCCTTGAAAAAGAAAGAGAAAAAGAAAAAGAAAGAAAAGAGAAAAAGTCAAGTCCAGCTCTTTGACAAAGAGTATCCTCTGAGTGACAAACAGAACATTCTTAGAATCCTTCATTCGTGCATTCATATCATTCTGAAGGTTCTATAGGAAGTATTGTAACTCTGTTATTCACTGTATTCCTTCTTTGTTTAAAGAAGTAGACCTCTGTGAAAGAGGGTGTTGCCCTTCTCTGTTGAGAGAAGAAGACCTCTTGGGAAGAGGGTGTGCCCCTTCTCTGTTGAGAGAAGAAGACCTCTTGGGAAGAGGGTGTTGTACTATTTATCCTGTGACTCGGATGTTATAGTGGAAATCTCAAGTGGTTTGCTTGGTGACTGGATGTAGGTCTGGATATTGACCGAACCAGTATAACTTCTGTGTTTTATGTGATGTGTCTTATTGCTTAATTATTTTATTTTATCGATCATTATCATATTTCACTATTCACCCCCCCTCTAGTGGAATTTCAGCATGGTGACTCCTTGGGGGCAAGGGATAAGCTCACAGAGTTTTATGCTGTCAGGACAGCAAGAATAGGCATGGCAAGCAGAGCCAGCACAGCTAGGTCTCTGATCCTGGGGACGGTTTCTCCATGTAAATATCAAAAAAAGAGATTAAATGGTGGCACAATATAAATAACACATCTTGGGTACAAAGATGTTGGAATTTAATGTTCTCTATTATTATCTTGAACATTAGAAAAATCTAGAAATAAAGTGGCGCATGACAGAGGCTTGTTTATGTGGGCATTGTAGAGAGAATGCTTTGAAAACAGTTGGCTAGGAGATGTTTTTTTAATTTTTACTCTGAGAAACCGCTCCTAGACCTAGCCGGGCTGGCTCAGCCTACCGGACTTAGGTCTCTGTCCATGTCAGCATAAAACTCCGAGTGATTACCCCTCGACCCCAGGGAGTCGCCAAGCTTCGGCTTAAGCAAGGAGGTGATGCCCATGGGATTTGAACCTAGATTTTCCGTCAAACGGTCTTGGTTCCATCCTACTGCCAAACCCCTTGGGTCTAGCTAGGCGATGTTGCTTCTGCAGTTTACACTGGATTAAAACTCTCTGTTTGGAAACTGGTACCTGGGTTGGAAGCTAATGCATTTGATAAAAGCATGGTCAATCTACCTTAGTGGTGGATTTCAGAAACTGGCAGTTTGGATGGGAGTTCATGCATTTGGGAGAGGAAGTAAGACCGCCCCTGTATTTGCACCAAATCCTTGATTTGGTAACTACCACCTTCAAAAGTGGCATCTGCCACTTTTCCAAATGCATAAACTCCCCCCAACTACTCGTTTGTAAACAGAGCCTAAAGGTGTCCCCATTTGTTGATGAAAGGCAATCTCCTTCAGCAGGGATCACTGTCATTTTCCTTTGCTTCTGGGGTTGTCACTATTAAGGTGGTTTTTTCTATTAGAGAAAACCTGATCGAATGCATTGCTGTCGAGGCAGCTATGTGGATGAAACACTGGTCATCCCCAAGCGTGCTTCAATGGAGGCCATCAACGATGAAACTACAATGATCAGCAATACTACTTGAATCTAGACGAACCCCAAAAGGTGGTGCACGGATTTAGGTTCTGTTTGGGAGCCTTGAATTGAGACGGAAACACCATTTCCATTTGTCGCTAAAACATGGTTTAGCCAAAATCTAGTGTTGGAGTTGCCACAACGTCCTGTGAATGGTGTCAGGGCTGCCGACTTCCTTCCTAATGCAGCGTTTTCACACCACCACTGCGGCCAATCAGTAGAATGCGTGCACTTGGGAGACTGCAATACCACCTCCGATTCAGTACTCCAAATAGAGCCTTGATGGTAGCAAGAGAACACCGGGTCAAGCTTATTCACGTGCTTACTATGTCATATCTTTTCTATTACGTTTGGCAGGACCACGTCTGTACAGATGGATCAGTAGAGAGAAAATGCAGAATATATATATATATATATATATATATATATATATATATATATATATATATATATATATATATAGAGAGAGAGAGAGAGAGAGAGAGAGAGAGAGTAGAATATGAGAACTGAAATATGAGAACCAGAAATATGGGCATTTCCAATACTTTTTTTGCAAATCCAAACATATGGATGTGCTTGACATAATGAACTTTTTAAAACCCTAAAAAGATCACCTTTATGCATCAAAATCGGATGATTCAAGAGCAGGTTCTTGTAAATCCAAGCATATAGATCACATCCACGGCTAGATTAAAAGAAAAGGACAGGACAAAATATTGATTCACAATTAGTCCTCTCTCTCTCTCTCTCTCTCTCTCTCTCTCTCTATATATATATATATATATATATATATATATATATAGTGTGTGTGTGTGTGTGTGGTAACTGCTAACCACTTTTCTAACTAACCGCCGTGTTAATTGGGATTTCTAAGGATTTTTTCATGCTTTACTTAAATCTGATGGTACAGATGTGCTCAACACGGTGGATTTACTAAGAATGACACTTGGATCATGTTTTCCAGACGAAAAACATGATTTTTCAAACCTTTAATATTTAAAAAACTGAAACCATTGATTTTTTAAACCTAATAAAAGCTTACCTGTGTATCAGAATTGAATGATCCAAGAGTCGATTCCTATAAAATCAAGCATGTAAAACCCCATCTGAAAAGAAAACAGACAAAGACTATATACCAACAAACACAGCAAGAGAGACGGATTAGTCAGGATACAAAAATGAGTGCACCTCAATTGGCATAGAGTTAAATTTGTAACAGAAAAATACAGGAAAAGGTTCCTCTACAATGTAGCGGGACTATTACATGTTTCTTCTCATCACTATACCAAAGTACGCCATTTCTTACAGTGATATCTTTTATAGTTTCTTATTATTATTTTCAAGAATCGCAAGCCTAAGAAACTGGCCATGCTCTTGAAGAATGCGCTACTAACCAAATTATTTAGAGACACTGTTACATGTTCGTAATCTACACAAGGCTGACCATGAAATGGGAAGCTTAAGAAAACCTGCAAAAACTATTCACCACTGGGGCAGCATCTCCCAAATTTTCCACATCCTGCAGAGCAGGAAAAAAGTAAATACAGAAGGAAAAGAATGAAACTGATACTTGACGGAAAGATCAAAAAACTGCTAGAAGATTACCTTTGATGTTGCAAAGAAAATCTTTCAAACAACGGCCATTGTATCCAAAATGAATGCAACTGCCGACCCACCCCATAAAAACAGACTTTTTGAGCATCCTATCCCCTTGGCTGTCTTTTCTCATAGAGTTTGTATTTAAGATGTAGCATTAGGTTTTGACTTTCTCCTGGAGTCCAATGACGCTAAGCCAGCACCAAGTCCCACAGGGGCCTGTACTTCTTCACCACCCATCTGCCCATTTTCTTTTGCAGTGTCGGTGCTTCCATTTGCAACAGGACCATTGGCCAGTTCCTTCGTCTCGGATGCTTGTGCATCACTACTGACACCTGAATTGATGATGTTCAGTAGTTGTGTTAGTTGCGGCAGTGTCTGGACTGAAATACCTTGTGGACGGATGAGAAGACCCTTGGCAGCAGCCTTTTTCCTAACTTCTGCAGCAGCTCGAGCAGCTCTTTCATCAACTCCTCTTCCTCGGGGAACAGCCTCACCAATTACTGCTGAATTGAGGGATTTGTTCATGGATGCACCAGTAATGCCAGATCCTCCAGCTGCTACTTGAAATGCTTGCATGAGATCAGGGTGAGCCTACAATAGATTACTGATTAGTCATACTGGGGGAAAAAGAAAGAAAATGACAGCAATTTAAGGTTCTAGAAGCATTGCTTTGACCAAAAACCCATTGATCCCAACGTAGCAGAATATAAATTGAGGTTCGGAAAGGAACAAAAAAGTGTGAAGAGCATTGGCTGAGTAGGCAGCACCTACCACAGAGTAGGTGCTCCGATAGCACCGTAGCATTAGTCTCTCTCTCTCTCTCTCTCTCTCTCTCTCTCTCTCTCTCTCTATATATATATATATATATATATATATATGTGTATATATATATATATATATATATATATATATATATATATATATATATATATAGGAATGAAAACCTACCCAATAGACGTTTTATTGGATTTTAGTGTTTTTTTCAAAATTCCGACCGTACAGATGTGATCTATATGCTTGTTTTTATAAGAATCAGTTCTTGGAGCATTTGATTCCGATGCATGGATAGGTCTTTATACAACAACAACAACTACGCCTTCATCCCAAAACAATTGGGGTCAGCGATATGAACCAAAAAAGAAATTCATTAACGGCGTACAATTTTCATAAATTTTCGAGCCTCCAAATGCCATTTTTTCTATCCGAAACTCATGATCCAAGTGTCGATTTCTAGTAAATCAATCATCTGTACGATCAGAATTTTGAAAACACCAAAATTTTTTCATTGGTAGTCTCTCTCTCTCTCTCTCTCTCTCTCTATATATATATATATATATATATAATGCTACGGTGATCCAGGAGCACCTACTCCAACCGAATAGAAACTATGCAAGTTGTATCTTCTCAATCAAACTTTATGGATGCATTATAACATAGTTTATTTTATAGGAATCATGCTTTGGATCATGTTTTATGGACAAAAAAAGGTTTTTTAGGCCTTGAAATTTTGGTACAATGTGGGCCTTGATTTTTAAAGATCTTGAAAAACCTACATATATGGAATGTCGGTTTTACGTTGGAAGCAAGAGGTTTTACGTTGAGTAAGAGTAAGACAGAATATATGGAATGTCGGTTTAGTAAGCAACGAAGTAGTGATGAGAGTGTAGTGAAGCTTGGTGAGCAACAAATAGCGGTGGATGACTGTTTCAAATATTTGGGATTTATCATTCAAAAGAATGGAGAAATTGATGGAGATGTAAATCATAGGATTAAGGTTGGGTGGATGAAATGGAAAAATGTAACTGAAGTGTTGTGCGATCGTAGACTGCCATTGTGGTTGAAGGGGAAGTTTTATAGGACGACAATTAGACCCGCTTTACTATATGGTACGGAATGTTGGGCTGCCAAGAGACATCATTTTCAAAAAATGAGTGTAACTAAGATGTGTATGCTTCGATGGATGTGTGGAAATACACTAAAAGATAAGATTCAGAACGAAGAAATACGTAAGAAGGTAGGCGTTGCATCCATTGAAAATAAGATGAGGGAGAATCGTTTACGATGGTTTGGGCATATTCGGCGAAGGCCTAATGATGCTCCGGTTAGAAGGATGGAGAAATGGGAAAATCTATTAGCTAAAAGAGGTCGGGGTAGGCCTAAGAAGACTTGGATGGAGATGATAAAAAAGCATATGAATGCTTTGAACCTCACCGAGGACATGACATTGGATAGAAATGATTGGAGGAGAAGGATTCATGTGGAGGACCCAAAATGATTTTCTTTTTGGTTCATATCGCCGACCTCAATTGTTTGGGATGAAGGCGTTGTTGTTGAAAAACCTACATATAGGTTACAATCATGTGATTCAAAACTTGTTTTCTACTAAAAAAGGCATGTAGATCATATCTATATGGTCTGATTAATAAAATGCCTCAAGAACTTTGAAAATTAAAGCTTTCTTTAGGTGGGAGTAGGTGCTCCCCGAGAACCAGAGCATTACTATATATATATATATATATATATATATATATATATATATATATATATATATATATATATATAGGCAGACATCCACGCACACACACTTCCCATAAAAAAAGATCAAGTTTTCTCCTCACCCAAACTGAGAAGTTTGTAAACTACAAATCAGTGTAAACAATTGCAGTGGTAAGCTTATGGTTGTAGACAACATAATCCAAACACAAAAACCAAACTTTAAGAATATCTACTTCCAAATATCCTGACTAATCAATTCCAATTTATCAACACAAATTTTATTAAACAGCAAAGAGTGACATACCTTAAGAATATCAATTGCTTTCTGGGCGGATGCTGCATTTGCAATTTGTCCTTTCTGTTTCTGTGCATTAAACTGTACAACAAATTTTCTTCATTTTCAATTATAAAACATCATTACTTCCAAAAGAACCAAGAAATCTATTAACCTGGATATCTCGCAATTTAAATGTATTTATCCAGTTTTGTGAGTCACGTGTCCTTGAGTCATCCTCACCAAGTTGTTTAACAAGTATGTCATAAGTCCGCCTTTCATGCTGCAGAACAAATGGTGAGAACATAAATCATCTATGAATTCAAAAAATAAAATTCCTAGAAGTTGGTTTTTGTCATCGGGCACATACTTGTAGAGAAAGCTTGAAAGCTCCTATGCAATTAAAGGCAATGGCAAGTGCATGATAACAGACAGCAGTTTGAATATGCTCTTGACCAAGGAGGCGTTCATTCTTTTTCAAGGCCTCTTGCAAATAACGTAAAGCAATATTCATTTTTCCAATATCCTGATACATCATTGCTACATTTATAAACGTTGCAGCAACATCAGGATGGTCTGAGCCACTTGACAAACTTAACAGTAGCAACGTCCGCGACATATATCTTAGAGCAAGTTCCGTTTGGTTAAGGCCATGATAAAACAAAGCCATATTTCCATAGCTGTAAAGACATCACCACTAAAGTATCAGCCATAGATGCTAATAAACATGAAAACAAGCATAAATATATAAAAACAAATAAATGCATATATCTATATATATATAGGGTCACTAGAATATGCTAACTGGAAATATGTGAACCGGAGTGTGAACTAGGCATCTTTGACACTTTTTTTGCAAATCCAACCCGGCAGATGCATTCGGCGTGGTCCATTTGCTAGGAATCGACTGTTGGATCATGTATTTTTGATGAAAAAATGTGATTTTTGTATGTTTAAATATTTACAAAAATTATGAGCCGTTGATTTTCAAGCCTTAAAAAGATCCTTCTTATGCATCATAAAATGATGAACCAAGAGTCTGTTTCTATAAAACCAAGAATCTAGATCACCTGTATGGTGAAATTTAAGAGAAAAAATTAAAAAAAAATGAAAATCTTGGTTCATACTCCAGTTCAGATATTTCTAGTTAACATATTCTAGTGGCTATATATATATATGGAAGAGAGGGAAAGGCAGCATGGCCGTCAATGTTCACTGTTTAATTTTTACAAACAAGTCACAATATTTGTCATTTAAAGAATCGGGTCAATTAAAAATATCAATTGTATTATCACCACCACCAATAGCAATGGACATTAACAAACACCATTATAAACGCATCACAGATGCATACACGCACATGCGTGCATCCCCACACATCCCCCCCAACCCCCTCACACACACATTATAAGAGAGATCAATAAGCCATCTAATTAAGGACAGCATTTCTTTCACAATATGATAAAATGGAAAGCCCCACATAATATCTTTGATCTGTCTTGCACTTGCAAGCAGCCTCTACGACTATTTTTACTAAATACAAAATTGCATGTTCAATCATTAATTTTACAGAAGTAATTAAAGGTTTGCCCGTCATATATTATCAATAAGTTAAAATGACCAATATATCATTGCTGATGTGTTTCTGAGTGTATCTAGCCCTACAGAAGTGATCTAAATGGTCTGTTTAGTCGGGATTGGCTTTTCAATCACAAGATTCTGACGTGTGCAAGCTTTTCCAACAATTCAAAAAAAACGCCGTAACTGCACCAAATATTCACGAATTAGAAAACCTTTGTGGCAAAAAACATAATGTAAAGGTTGATAACCAACAGATTGACTGTGCTGCATCTACAGATCAGATTAAGTCAAAACAACTTGTAATCTATGTCACACAGACTCTTCTAACAGGGCACCACACCCGCATCGCAACCAGGCAGGTGCGACACTTGGACACAGTTTCCCTTGTGTTAGGTGAAGTCAACCACATTGAGGTCCATTTTTATCCAAAAGTAGATTCAGTTAACCCTAATAAAGTGCATTTTTATCTATATTATACATATAAATACATAAATGCACACAAATACACATAGTGTTAACTTAAAACGGTTAAAAATATATATATATATACTAAGTCACACGGATTCGGCTAGGGAGGCACCGCACCCGAGCCGACACGGATGCGTACACGGGTGCGGCTTAGGACACGGTCCGGACTCGGTCAACGAATCGAGGCTGAGTCCATCCTCGTTTGGACTCGATCAATGTTGACCGAGTCTATATTCGTCCATTTTTAGGGTGAAAAAACTAAAAAAATAATTTTATATATATAAAGAGACTGTGCTGTGCACTGTCACAGTGACTGTGTGTTGTGCACAATCACAGTCACAGACTGTGCACTTTTTTTTTAAATATAAATATATATATATATAGCCGAGTCCCCATGTCCAAAATTTTTAAAATTGCGCCGCACCCGCACCCATGTGACATAATATATATATATATATATATATATATATATATACACACTCCCCGCACCCCCGCACCCAAGTTTTTTTAAAGTGCCGCACCCGCACCTATGTGACATAGCTTGCAATTATAAGCTTCAATGAATATTTGGACCAAAGACTTACCCTATACGTGTATGTGTGTATATCTTCTACTGTCTATTGTACCATACTATTTAGTTAGAAAGCATAGATGCAAGCATTGTTTAGTCAATCTGACATCATAGACACACTCACCATGGTTGGTTTGAGAGCAGTTGATTTGTTTACACATTTGGAAAACCTGCTTATGTGGCACATCACATGATCCAAAACATGGTCTCCACTATACAAACCATGTAGATCACATCCCCAAGGTTATATGCATAAAAAAAAGATAAATGTGAAAAACATGGTGTTTTTTGCTAGATTGTATATTCTATGTGTGTGTGTGTGGGGCCGTGTGTGTTTCACAGAAAGTGATATAGTTACCCGAAGCACCTAAAGGGGCCCAAAAGCATATTTCCAGAGCAGAAGACACCACAACAACAACAACAACAACAACTACGCCTTCATCCCAAAACAATTGGGGTCAGCGATATGAACCAAAAAAGAAATTCATTTTGGGTCTTCCACATGAATCCTTTTCCTCCAATCATTTCTATCCAACGCCATGTCCTCGGTGAGGTTCAAAGCATTCATATCCTTTCCTATCATCTCCATCCAAGTCTTCCTAGGCCTACCCCGACCTCTTTTAACTAATATATTTTCCCATTTCTCCAACCTTCTAACTGGAGCATCATTAGGCCTTCGCCGAATATGTCCAAACCACCGTAAACGATTCTCTCGCATCTTATTTTCAATGGGTGCAACACCTACCTTCTTACGTATCTCTTCGTTCCGAATCTTATCTTTTATTGTATTTCCACACATCCATCTAAGCATCCGCATCTCAGCTACACTCATTTTTTGAATATGATGTCTCTTGGCAGCCCAACATTCCGTACCATATAGTAAAGCGGGTCTAATAGTCGTCCTATAAAACTTTCCCTTCAACCGCAATGGCCTTCTACGATCGCACACACCACATATTTCAAAATTTTCCAAAAGGCGGAAAATGAGGAAGTACACTTTTTGCAAACGTAAAATCTGAAAAACACTAGTTTTGGGTGCCAAACCAGATTTTACCTCAAAGACCTGGTTTCATGACTGTTTTAATGCCAATAAACCAGGTTTTAATTAAAAACAGTTAAAAACTGGTTTCTGGCAAATGCTTGGTTTCTCAAAACACAGGTTTTCCCCCCTGTCATCCAAACAGGGCATGAGTGAAATGCGGATTAAAGACAGGCATTCCCTACATACTATAAAATGCAGACCTCCATCAGGCACATGCCTACTCAAAGCTTTACAACTAAGACATGATAAATGCAGACACGTCAAAGCAATGTATCAAGAAAGAGTGGATACCTATGGGCGGTATCAGGGTGATCCAAACCAAGGCAACGCTCATTTATGATCAGCTCCTTATGCTGCTGTATTATAGCCCCTGCCATGTCGCCAGCATGATAGAGAACCATAGCAAGATAGCTGCAAATTTCAAAAGCATTTAAGGATTCTAAATTAACAATGTTGAGCATAAAAAGAAAAAATGAAGAAAATGAGATATGCATGTTCAAACCATCAGTGTCACACAAGCTTCCTGCTCGGCCAACAACATTGGTTATTAGAACTCAAACTTTGATATACATTATCTAGCTT
The DNA here is from genome assembly GCF_984573655.1 of Nuphar pumila. Taxonomy (NCBI): domain Eukaryota; kingdom Viridiplantae; phylum Streptophyta; class Magnoliopsida; order Nymphaeales; family Nymphaeaceae; genus Nuphar; species Nuphar pumila. Next base: position 117,258,218 of record NC_143256.1, on the reverse strand, counting down.
TACAAAAAATGGTCAGTTGTAGAAATATCCAAAAACTAACAATCACAACTTGGATCAGTAATCAAACTCAGAAAGGAAAGACTATTATCTGCAGAAACATATACATATTCCAATTTTAAGGTCCATAAACTACAATCCTAACACAAAAAAAAATCATTTACAATTTAATTTTTACTTAGATTTCTTACTTAATTGTTTTCAATCATAATAATTTCCAATTGTTGCTTAATAATTTGCATTTAAGATGACATTTATGTTTTCTTGCTTCAGATTAAGAATTTTGAATGGACATAATCACATGCACACACATGATGTATGGCTGTCACTATGTCCTAGTTTTACAGAGCTCTTGCATCATACCAAGCATGTCTGCATAATGTCCAGAACCTGTGTCTGTGTCTTTGTCTGTATGACATAAATCATAACAAATGGTCATTCATTCAAGTATCTGCTAAAAAAGGATCACTCTCTAACAAAGAAAACCTTATCTGTCTATCCATCTCAGACAATGGTCAACATAGTTGGCTTTGATGGATGTATAATAGACAACCACCTTTTCACCAGTCTCATTGCGAGCTTGCCATCATCTTAGTTTTATGTTAGGGAACTCTATAGGACAGAAATTAATATAGAAACGGCATTGACTGATTTTCCTGAATTCTTTAGCAGATTTTAATGCTCTATCTTCCTGATACTCTCCTAACTTCTAAAGAAGTTAAGGTTGCTGCAATTTTTCCAAGTTATCTCACAAATGCTCAAGGTAATGACTGTTAAATTATGTATATATAAATATATATATACATATACTTATATATATACATTCGTATATATATAAGTATATATACGTATATATACATAATTATATAGCTTTTTCCTGTTTTGTATAAACCAAAAACCCGATAGGGATGTTTTGGTAATTCCATATGTACTTTTTTGTTTTTTACTTTTCTTTCTTTTTTCCCCTTTTTCTTTTTCCTTTTTTTATTTTCTGTTTTTGCTTTTTGGAACCATAAAGGGGCCCCACCCATCTAGTCGTTGGGGCCCCAACAGTCATATTTATGACCGTTGGGGCTCCCAACGACTAGAAGGGAGCCCCCTTTATGGCCCTTCTAAAGTGCTCTCCTCCTCTATATAAAGAGGAGGTTCCCCCTTGTAATTGTATGGGTTTTTCACCCCTCTCTTCTTTTCTTCAATAACATCCAACTTATGACTTTAAGTCATTTTCTATTTTTGAGAGTTTTGTGTGTGCACATTTGGTGTTTGTGTTCTTGGCTCTAGTGGTCACCCTTTAAGAGTACCTTTTTGCTCTATTGGTGCTTCCGCCTATTTCATTACATGGTATCAGAGCTCGGTTGGCGATTGGGCTTTTCTTTTGGCATCTTGGAACGCGTGCCTCTCAAAGTTTTGAAGGAAGTATACTTGGTGCCGATGGATCGTGACTCTAAAGTGGAGCTTTCTTTTAAGCTAAATGGGTCCAACTATCTCATGTGGGCCTCCGCTATGGAAAATCATCTAAGAGGTAAGAAACTTTGGGGTTTTGTTATGGGAACTACTCCCGAACCCTCTCTTGTTCTCACCAAAATTGAAAATGAGGTTGAAAAAGCTTTAGATGGCGATGAGCGCATCAAAGCCATTAATGAACATCAATCCAAAATTGAGGATTGGGAAAGTAACCATGCCAAAATTTTGGCATGGTTTATGAACAATGTAGACCTTAAAAATTGTGCTAATATTGCCAAATTTAGAAGGGCCAATGAGGCTTGGTTCTTCCTTAAGGGTATGTATACCCAAAAGGATCTTGCTCGACAATTTTTTTGTCAAAAAAAAATTCGTTCCACCAAACAAATGGATATGAGTGTCCGGGACTATTTTAGCTTTCTAACCCCTCTTTGGGATGAGCTTGTCCTTCTTGAGCCTAAATGGGTTGCTCCACAAGATATTGAGCTAAGAAGGGAACAAATTGAAAAGGAGCACTTCTTTCAATTCCTTCATGGTCTTCGCCCAGAATTTGAACAAGTAAGGGCATCTCTTCTTCATAGAAGCAAAGCCCTACCTATTGAAGATGCCCTTGCCGAGATATGTCAAGAAGAAACTCGACTTGGCTTGAGCATTAAGAGTGATGAAGTTTTGGCCGTTACTAGGCCCGGATCGAATGTTAAAGCATATAGGCCTCCCCACTTTAACAAAAATAACTATGGACCTAGAAAGGGAATTATATGTCATTATTGTAATGAACCGGGGCACATTAGACCGGTTTGTCCAAAGCTTAAAGGAAAGGTTGCCGCGGTTGGAGAAAATTCTCCAAAGAAGGAAGAAAGTCCCAAAGAAGGAGATATCAAAGAAACTCTTAATCACATCTCCGAAGTTCTCCAACACCTTCTCAAGTCTTCTCTTTCAACATCCGGAGCCGCCATCGCCTACTCTTCATCACCTCCAGGTATGTGGATACTAGACTCTGGTGCTTCGTTTCACATGATATCTCATAAAAACTCTCTTTCAAATGTTTTTTCCGAACCCATGTCCTCCTATGTTTCAACGGCCGATGGAACATCATTAAAAATTGAAAGTATTGGAACACTTGACTTCAAAAATTCTCAAAACTTTTTCGTTCCTAAAGTAAGAATCGTTCCAAAAATTAATTTAAATTTTTTTTCCGTTTCCCAAATCACCGATCATGGATGCCAAGTCTCTTTCTCACCTAAAGATTGCACCGTGCAGGATCTCCAGTCAGGGAAGCTTATTGGGCAAGGCCATAGAAGGGGTGATCTATATTTTATGGATTTTTTGACGCTTCCATCTAAGTCATCTTGCAATCTTGTAAAAGACAAAAGTATTGGAATTTGGCATGAGAGACTTGGTCATCCAAATTTTGTAAAAATGTCTCTTTTTCCTTTTTTGAACAATACTTGTAAAGACAATCACATGACTTGTAAAGATTGCATTTTTGGGAAATCTAAAGCTACTCCATTTTCTCAAAGAAGTTACTTTACCACTCGGCCATTTGAACTTGTTCATTCCGATGTGTGGGGACCCTCTCCCATTTTGTCTAAAGGAGGTTTTTCGTATTATGTGGTCTTTATTGATGACTTAACTCGATTTACATGGATATACTTCCTAAGTCGCAAATCCGAAGTCTTCTCCTTCTTTAAAGAATTTCATGCAATGGTTAAAAATCAATTTTTGAGAAATCTATCTATTCTTAGGTCCAATTCGGGAGGTGAATATATGTCTAATGATTTTCAAAGTTACTTAAAAGAAAATGGAATTTGTCATCAACGTTTTTGTCCCAATACTCCGCAACAAAATGGTCTTGCGGAAAGAAAGCATAGGCACATAATAGAAACTACAAAAACATTATTGATTTCAAAAAATATCCCAAAATCTTTTTGGGCCGAAGCGGTTCTAACCTCAACATATCTCATCAATAGAATCCCTTCATCCTCTTTGAAAAATCTTTCTCCATTTGAAAAACTTTACAATATGTCTCCCGATTATAAAAGATTAAGAATTTTTGGATGTAAATGCTTTGTTTTAACTCAAAAAAATGATAAACTTTCTCCTAGGGCTATTAAATGTATATTCTTAGGATATGGCGAAAAACAAAAAGGATATCGATGCTTTGACATGCTTAAGAATAAACTTTATATCTCAAAAGATGTCACATTCCTCGAAGAAGAAAATGGTTTTTCGCACCAACCAAATGAAAATATTGACTATTCCTTTTTATTTGACTTGTTACCTCAAGAAAACATCATAGATGATCATGTTGATCCTAGTGAACCTCTTAATGAAAATCTTGTTGAACATCCAAGTAATGATCAAAACTTAGAAGAAAATGCTTCAAGACAAATACAAGTCTACTCTAGAAGGAATGAAAGAAATCCTCCTTGTGCCCTTGAAAGATTTTCTCAAAGTGAGTCAATAGAAGAGACCTCTCAAAGAAGATCAAATTGTGTTCCTAAGATACCAAATAGATTTGTCTCTTATGACTCTTTTTCTCCTAACTTTCGAGCATGCCTACTTGCTCTTCACTCCTTTCATGAACCGTCTCGTTACAATGATGCTAAACAATATGCTCATTGGAATTAAGCCATGGAACTTGAACTTAATGCCCTTAAAAGGGCGCAAACTTGGGAAATCATTGATCCTCCCAATGGCAAGAAACCCATTGGATGTAGATGGGTGTTTAAGGTAAAAACTAAGAGTGATGGTTCATTAGAAAAATATAAGGCTAGATTGGTAGCCAAAGGATATGCTCAAGAGTATGGGGTAGATTATGATGAAACTTTTGCCCCAATTGCTCGAATGACTAGTGTTCGAGCCCTTATTGCCATAGCTTCTGTTAAAAAATGGTCAATCTTTCAACTTGATGTTAAAAATGCCTTCTTGAATGACAATTTAAATGAAGAAGTTTATATGGAACCGCCTTCAGGTATGAATTTAAATGGAAAAGTTTTAAAATTAAAAAAGGCTTTATATGGACTTAAGCAAGCTCCTAAAGCTTGGTATGACAGATTTAGTAATGTATTAATCAATTTAGGTTTTTTTCTTGCTATACTGACACTGCTCTTTTTGTCAAAAGGACAGGTGACTCCATTATTATGCTTCTGCTATATGTTGATGATATGATCATCACTGAAAATGACAAAAAGGGAGTAAATGATGTTAAGTCTATGTTAAAAGATACTTTTGATATGTCTGACCTTGGTTATTTGAGATATTTTTTAGGAATTGAAGTGGCTTATTCAGCACGTGGGTACATCTTATCTCAAATGAAGTTAGCTGCAGAAATTTGTACCAAATCAGGAATATCTGATGAAAAGAAAGTGGAGACTCCTGAAGTTATCAATGCGAAACTAAGACTTGAAGATGGTGCTCTTCTTGAAGATCCAACCCCCTACCGTCAATTAATTGGATCTCTCACCTATCTATCCATCACACGTCCAGACATAGCTCATGCGGTTCATGCAGCGAGCCAATTTCAGCACGCTCCTACTACAGTTCATATGGCGGCCGTAATGAGAATTGTGCGATATATCAAAAATACCGTCTCCAAGGGACTCTTCTTATCCTCTTCCTCATCTCTTGAATTGACTGCTTTTACAGATGCTGACTGAGGAGGAAATCCCAATGATCGGATCTCAATTACGGGTCTTTGCATTTTTTTAGGTGAATCTCTCATCTCGTGGAGATGCAACAAGCAGCAGAAGGTCTCCTTATCATCTACTGAAGCTGAATATCGAGCTATGGCGATGACAACTATGGAGATTGTGTGGCTCAGAAGTCTTCTTGGTGACATGGGCGTTTCCATTTCCACTTCCACCAAGCTCTGTTGTGATAACAAGAGTGCGATATACATTGCCAGCAATCACACCTTTCATGAGCGGACCAAGCATATCGAAATGGATTGCCATTATGTTCGAGACGAATATCTCAAAGGGACCATCACATTGCCATATGTCACTTCAGAGTATCAACTAGCTGACTTCTTCACCAAGGCGCTCCCAACTCCACGATTGAAGTTTCTTCTTGGCAAACTTTCGGTCTTCTCCCCGTAAAGTTTGAGGGGGCATGTTAAATTATGTATATATATATATATATATATATATATATATATATATATACATATACTTATATATATATACATTCGTATATATATATAAGTATATATACGTATATATACATAATTATATAGCTTTTTCCTGTTTTGTATAAACCAAAAACCCGATAGGGGTGTTTTGGTAAATTCCATATGTACTTTTTTGTTTTTTACTTTTCTTTCTTTTTTCCCCTTTTTCTTTTTCCTTTTTTATTTTCTGTTTTTGCTTTTTGGAACCATAAAGGGGCCCCACCCATCTAGTCGTTGGGGCCCCAACAGTCATATTTATGACCGTTGGGGCTCCCAACGACTAGAAGGGAGCCCCCTTTATGGTCCTTCTAAAGTGCTCTCCTCCTCTATATAAAGAGGAGGTTCCCCCTTGTAATTGTATGGGTTTTTCACCCTTCTCTTCTTTTCTTCAATAACATCCAACTTATGACTTTAAGTCATTTTCTATTTTTGAGAGTTTTGTGTGTGCACATTTGGTGTTTGTGTTCTTGGCTCTAGTGGTCACTCTTTAAGAGTACCTTTTTGCTCTATTGGTGCTTCCGCCTATTTCATTACAATGACATCATCCAGAAGAATAAATGATCCCGACATCATACATGCAGGATTTATTAGATTTGTTCATAACAATCACATGTAGCTCAATAACCAATGAAGAAAGAATAAACTCCAAGCTGTGATTTGGAAAAATAGTCATTGATGTCGCTGATATTTTGAAAATATTGTGATATTATTGGCAATTTAAGGTAAGCCAATAAAATCAGAAAATATCGTAAATATTTTCAAAATATCACCAGAATTCAAAATATCACAATAATATCACGAGATTATCAGGATATTTTTAATAAGCCTTATTTTTATATACTTTAAGTCCAGTTATTATTTTTTCTTTCTTTTGTATTTTAAAAACTTTCAAACTAACCCTTATAATTTTGCAAGAAAAATGTTATAAAACCTACTATTTTATTATCTTTTTAAATGTTTTAAAATGTTAAAACTCCGGAGATTTTTTCAAGAAAAAACCACTTAATGAAAAACTAAAAGAAAAATTATTGGGTGACTATGGTTTGGAGGTTTCATTTCTGTTTGCTTAACTTTTATGTATTATTGGGTGCATTATCCTACAATTTTTCCAAATTTTCACAAGGAAAAATGTGGTAAAAAGAATCAATGCACCCCAAGTGCATCAATACTGACATAATCCCCTGAGTAAACATCTTATCGATAATTAAGACTATTATGAAGGATATTCTAAAAAAACTGAGCCATGGGAACAAACTGTAGCAGGTTTTTTTATGCAAATCAAGTGCATGAACACCACATACATTAGCAGATATCTAGCTATAATGTTTTTTATTGGCCAGGCCAAGGGAAGACACCACCATCACAAACCGTATATTGGAAGCCCTCCAGTTGGTAAAACCCTTGAGTTCCCCCTGCCCACTAGGAAGTACACGCAGCTTCGACTTTGCAGCAAGGGATGCCCCATGTGGGTTTCAAACTCATGACATCCTGCCAACTTGGTGGCATGCAGAAGTTGGCCTTACCAGATGAGGAGCTCTTGTGGGCTCCAGCTATAATAATTTAGAATTAATCAAGGACATATATTCCTAGCAAGGGATTATCAACACCAAATAAATACAAGGACAGATCCATAACAAGGGATACTCAACACCAGATACATCAGGGTAGAAAAGATAGGAAGAAGAAAAAAATAAAGAAGTTTTCATTCAGCTTAATCGGAGAAGTTTTCCAAGATTAAAGTACTTAAAAAGCAGAACAACCTTAACATGACAAGTAACTTGAATAACAAACATAAAATCTAAACAGAAGGCATTTTGAAGATGAAAGCAGTGGGAGAGAGAGAGAGTAGTGAGAGGAGGATTTAGTCCAGCCAAGAATTAGAAATTTTAGCAGTTTTAATTTTAGGATTGACGGTACGTATTCCGGATGACCTTGAGCTATGTAACAACTTGTTATAAGGCCTAACACACCCGCATCGGCACGACACGACGCGATGCAGGTCTATGTCACACGGATTCTCCATTTTGGCCCTCGCATCATGCCCCTTTATATACTAGACATATTGAAAACTTTATAAAAAATAGTTGCATCACTGTATCTGCAGCTGTATCCATGTGACAGATGCAGGTGCGACGGGACTTGGGACTCACTGTGCTAGGTCTGTTAAATATGTCCAAAAACTGGACTCAGTCAATGCTGACCAAGTCTACTTTTGTCAAATTTCAAAAAGTTTAAAAATTATATAAAAAGGGGTTTATGGCAAGATAACATCGACCCTAACCCCTCCTTACTTCTATCTCTCTCTCTCATAATCAGACCTGGGACAGGTCTGATTAGGACTTGTGTTAGACACAGATCTGCCTAAGACCTGGATCAGAGCAGGACTCTGAATCCTGACCCAGTTCTGAAGTAGACCTGGGTCTGCTTTGACCCAAGCCTGAGTCAGACCTGGGTCAAGGCAGACCTAAATCTGAATCTGCATTGGATTAAAACAGAATCAGGACTGTTTTGGCTGTCCAATTCAAGCCTGGGTCTAAGGAGACCCAAATCTGAATCTGTCCTGGATCAAAACAGAATCAGGTCTGTTTTGGCTGTCCAATTCAAGCCTGTGTCTAAGGAGACCCAAGTCTTCACCTAGACTTAGGTCCGTTTTGATTCAGACCTGTATATAATATATATATACCTACCCGCATCCCCCACGCCCAAGGTTTTTGAAATTGCCGCATCACTGCATCCACACCCATACCTATGTGACACAGGCCTTGAGATAGACATATAGAGAGCCTTTGATTAATGAGCTGATTCTGTTCTGTATGCAAGCTTCTCTCAACATTCACCAGAACTTTAGCCAATGGTGGGTCTTTGTTGATCATTACTTGAACCTTTCCATATAACGAGAAAAGAATTACAGCATTGTGTGAACATCGCAATATCTCAAGGCTACTAGGACAAGGATAATATGCAGCATATTGAGGAAGAAAACAAGATCCATTCAAGTATATCAAGTAGCTAAGAATAATGAAAGTATAAGGTTAGGTCACCACGGTGATGGTCTTTTGCACTTAAAGGCCTGAATAAATTAAATCCATTGGTGACTCTTTCTCTCAGGCATTGGTTAGGCTATCTAACTACAAGAAGGTTGATCACGTGATAGTGAGTATTCACCGTCAAAAGCTAGAAAATAGAGGCATAGAAAACTTGATTGAATATTAAAAGTCCGTTGTGGTGCTATGGAGTGATTAGTGCAGAAATAGAATTGATAAAGATGATCAGGCTGTTTCGGACTTCCAGACAGATTTTGCAGCACTATTTTTATTAGATAATAAAAAATCACCAGCAATATTTATAAATCTGGTATGGCATGGGAACACAAAGGACCAGTGAATTGATCATCACTTTCATCAAAGGGAAGGTTGAACATTATCAGCTAGAAGTCGAAGACATGAAACCAGGACCAAGTTGCAAATCAACTCACCAAGAAATTAACCAAGGCAGCATAGGTTGGTTAACGCATGTACTTGATGCCAAACAGAATATGCAGCTTGCTAAGGGTTGAACATCTATACGTATTGTCAGGATATTCATTTAAGTAGATGGGTTAATTCAGAGAATATCACTGCACTATCAATTGCTATTCATTCAAGGTATAACGGGAAGGCTCTGCACTTGCATAGATATTGATCCATCTCTAGTAAACTCCTATCAAACACTTGTTATGAGTACCAGTTTTTTCCTCTCCAGGCTAATCTACACCAAAGAACATGACAGAATTGGCATTAAAGCCAAATTTCCCAAATACGTCACCGTATCCCAATAACAAAATCAGGATGTCTACTTCAACTTTAAGGTTTAAAAGCAGACCAACTTTTGGCTTCGATATATCTTTGACACTTGCAATCAAATATCACATGCATAGACAAGCATGCAAGCACAAACATTTTTAAACTATATGCACACCTACACATCCCCACAAGCTAAACAACACCTTGTATACAAGATTTATCAATTACCGGCAACAATTAGCAACTTCCCGATGCATGGGACCAGTTACCTGCATTTCATAATTATCAACATCATATTACTTTAAGAATGTCAATGTTGAAAAGGGAATAAAGGCAAGTGGAAGGGTCGGTCCTACTTGTTGAAGTATCGAGAAAGCTTCAGAAAACAATGAATATGCTTCATTAAGCATTCCCTGCAGTAGGTAAACTGGATCAATAGAACTTATTATCAAGTGCCAGAAATAATGCACAGCATCATCATGGAAGTTACTGGTGGGCTTTAATTTCCACACACCTCAGCCAAACGAAGCTTTCCTGTTTCAATAATATCTTTAGCTTCCATGCAGACTGGAACAGAATGTTTCACAACAGGTTGAAGATCCAAAATATCTGATGTTTGAAAAGGGGAGGCTGCATCAAAGTCATACTTCCTTGCTGCAATGGATATGCCTAGCTGTTCATACATAAAATATCATTATCAAGGAAGGATGATATATATCCAATACTCGTAATGTACGCTATAGCCATAGGTAGACTCAAGCATCTTGTTCTACATGTCATAGTTGAGAGTATTAGTCATATGGATGTACTACCACTTTATATGCAAAGACATCCATATAAACCCACCAGCTAGAAGAAAGAAAGAAAAAGAAGATTTTCACCATGCAGCCACACAGCCTGTTCATAACCAACTTAAATTATTGAATTCATTTAACCAAACTTCTTTGTTGAACATTATAAGTCAAGCACATATTATTGATATTTTCATGTGCTAATGACTTAGCACCACATGATAGTGAACGCAGTGTTTTGTGTAACATTCTTTAGAACTGTCCTGCTTATGCTAACCTTATATATAATGATGTGTATAGCCAATATAAGATGTTCATGATATGCAATTCATAGGAATACAGTTAGCATTCTCTGTTTTATGCTAATAGGAAGCGAAGTTACGAAACAAATAAACCTTCTTTCTATGTCACATGGATGCATTAGGAGAGTCAACGCACCTGCATTGTTCTGAGTCTTCTGACTCAACACGGGTGCAGCTGTGGCACCCCACACAGTTGCACGTCGGTCTAGAAAACACACCAAGGCTAATTTCTGTCCAAAACTGAACTTGATCAACATTGATCAAATCCAGTTTTACTCTTTTCTAAAAACTTCTAAAAGAATATATACAAGGGTGGGGATGTGGGTTGGGGGGTTTAACTTTTAAGGCATGGATTAACACCCCCCCCACCCCCATCCCAACCTCCAAAAAGCTCACCTACTTGGTGCCTGATGATGAGCTCCTTCGGCAACTTACAAGTCCTCTCTCTCTCTCTCTCTCTCTCTCTCTCTCTCTCTCTCTCTCTCTCTCTCTCTCTCTCTCTCTCTCTGTGTGTGTGTGTGTGGTGTGTGAATGGCATTTGGTAGCACATATCCTTGGGGCCAAGTGTCACCATGACCCAAGCCTGATTCAGACCTAGGTCTATTTTGTAATAGATTACCCCAATTGTGACAATTATATACCTCAATTATAATGTAAAAGTTAAAAACAAGGCCCTTATTTGTCCAAGTATTATAAAGGAATAATCAATAATAATAAATTTTAATGATCAAAAAGTATGAGAATTTCACACCTCAACCAGCTGAGTGTCCAAATAATAAACTCACGTCCTAACCAGCTGGTATCTTTAAGCATGGAATACAAAGATAATAAGCTGACAGCTTAACCAGTTGAGTGTCATTAAGCATGGATTACAAGATCACAAGCAAACACCTCAACCAATTGATTGTCATTAAGCATAGATTCAAGATAACATATTGATACCTCAACCAAATGGGTGTTAGTAAGCATGAATTACGAGATAATAAACTGACACCTCAACTAGTTCAGTGTTGTTAAGATGGACCACAAGATAGCAAGCTGACACATCAATCAGCTAAGTGTTATTAGGTATGAATTATAAGGGAACAAGTTGGACACCTCAACCAGTTGGATGCCATTAAGGACTTCACAAATAAAAAAAAATTGATACATAAGTTGATTTGGTGTAACATCTCAAGTCCTCAACAAGTTTTGAGCACTATAAATAGGAGAGTAGTTGTGGCCCTCTGTCTCACACATTCTCTTATCTCCCCAACCCCATTTTCTTATCTAGGTATTTTGTTATAAAGTGAACCATAGGAGCGACTGCTGACGAGAATTTATGTGATTCTCAAGTAATTAGTTACAATTTCATAATTAGACTAGCTCTTGTTATTGTAAGTATTAACTGCAGTATCATGAGTAGAAGAATATCTTTTTTGAAATGATGTTTCACTGGAAAGATTGGAAGCATAGGTATTAATTATGATTCAAATAAAAAAGTTTTAGAACGGTATGTTTATTATTCTATTGACTGCAAGTATCTATGATTGTCTAAAATGTTTTTCATTTTCAAAGTATATGCAATTTTAATATGTTCATTCACCTACTGTACTGTATTTGGACTGTTGACTGATTAGAATCAACACTCAGTAACCTTACTGAAGAAGACTACTACTGTTGGGCATTATCTGTTTTTTGCTAGACCAATTCTACTTTCCTAGTGAACTAGTCTTGGATTTCTTAGATCCTTAAATTTTGTTAATGGGATTATATGTGGCCTTGTTGAGAATATTAGACTTGTGACTCAAGTTCCTCATGGAAATTGAAATTGTTATAAGTAGAGCCCTCATCAGTTGGTTTACTGGCTATGCAGTCAAAAACACTAGTCAGCGCCTGACAGTAGACGTCTAAAAAGTGTAGTCAGGGGCCTAGGTGAGATTAGTTGACATAGTCACAGATATCACCGATGGATTGAAAATATCGGCTAGATATAGCTTATTTTTGGTAATAGCAAAAAAATTATCATGAATGATTTTACAGCAATATAATATCACGATAATAGTGTGACGTGTATTGTTACTTTTACCTTTTTATTTATTTTCCTTATCTTAATTCTGTTTTTCCTTCTTTATTTATATATTTTTTACTTATTTATTTTATTATAGCCACATTTTATTATTGAAATATGCTATTTTCTTATATATCTTATTTCTATAATTTTTAAAAATTCTTAAGTGTTGAGATTTAACCGAGATTTATCAAGTAAAGTTATATCATAGAGATAATTTAACGTGTTGAGATATAGTTGGGATCCAAAAAAAAAATCAGATAATAACAGACACGGAGTTTCACCAAACAAATATTCTGTATTGCCAGAATTAATAAACTCTGTGTGTGTGTTTGTGGGTGTGATTAAGTGTATATGTGTGTTCACACTTCATTGGTTCCCACAATACTAGGAGTATTTATTAATAAACAAAACTTACTCTACTTCACAATATTAGTTCTAAGACTTAAACTTTCTCATATGTACAACATATTGAGAGAAGGCTATGTCACATGGGTGTTCATGTGGATGCGGGCAGATAAATTTTGACCATGGAAGCCCAGGTCTCTCTCTCTCTCTCTCTCTCTCTCTCTCTCTCTCTCTCTCTCTCTCTATATATATATATATATATATATATATATATATATATATATATATATATATATATATATATATATTGGTAATGATAGGGTACTCCCGGAGCACCTACTCTCACCTAATAGAAGCTTTAGATTTTCAAATTTCTTGAACTTTTTATGTTGATCAGACCCTGTAGATATGATTTATAAGCATTATTTAGTAGAAAAAACGTTTTGGATAGTGTGATTATAGCATACGTATGTTTTTCAAGACCTTTAAAAATCAACGGCTCACAATGTATCAAAATTTTATGACTTAAAAGAACCTATTTTTATGTCCAAACAACATGATCCAAAGCTTGATTCCTATCAAATAAACTATGTTGAGTACATCCATAAGGTTTTGATTGAGAAGATACAACCTACAACAATGATTTCTAGAATGTGGGAGTAGGTACGCCCGGAGCACTGTAGAATTACTCTCTCTCTCTCTCTCTCTCTCTCTCTCTCTCTCTCTCTCTCTCTCTCTCTCTCTCTCTCTCTATATATATATATATATATATATATATATATATATATATATATATATATATATATATATATATATATATATATATATATGACATTCAAACCTGCTTTAACCAGGCCTGAAACAGACCTAGGTCGAACCAGACCCAGATCTAAGTCAAATCAAATTTGTCCCATTTTTTTGTTTGACTATCTTAAAAATATATATATACATACATACATATATATATACACACACTCTCTTTTTTTCATATATACGTAAATATCCAATACAATTTACTGTACATAATATTAGTCCTAAGACAACCTTTCTCATATGTACAACATATTAAAAGCAGACTATGTCACACAGGTGTTCATGTGGATGTGGGTATGGAGTGACAGCAATTTCGATGAACATGGGGTGCCCAGGGGTTGGATGTGTATGCGTGCATGTGTGTGTGTGAACATACACACACATAACTGACATTCAAACAAGCTTTGACCAGGCCTGAAACAGACCTAGGTCGAACTAGACCCAGCTCTAAGTCAAATCAGATATGTCCCCTTTTTGTTTGATCATCTTAAAGTAAATATATATGTATACTCTGTTTTTTCACATATCTATATACCTATGTCACATGGGTACGGGTAAAGGTTCGGGTCCGAAGGGTACAACATGACAATTCCAAAAACTGTGGGTACAGGGACACAACAGTGTATATATATATATATAATATTAAGTATTATATAAATATAAAATAAATTCCAAAAATCAAAATCTATTATTCCAACAAGACAACATAAATTAATTTAACAGTTAAACAATTAATATTTAACAACCAACTAAACTAGTAACAGAATAGACTAACAACTTTTATTTGAAGAATCAAAATTCAATAACAAGTAAAGCTACAACTACAACTGAAAATATCTAAATAATCTATATGCAGTCTGAAAATATCTAAATTACTAAACATATTCAGTACAAAATATCTAATAATCTATATTCTGTTTGAAAATAGGTAATCTATATTTGGTCTGAATATCTAATAATATATAAGTATAACTGAAAAACACCTTAAAACAAAAAAACAGCTTAAAAAAAAACTGAAAGAGGAAAATCAAGGAGACAGATGGAAAAGACTAGAGCAAGTGAGAGGGAGACAAAGAGGAGGAAGATGAGAGAGAGAGAGAGACGGATGAGAAATCGAGAGGGAGAGAGATGAGAGAGGCAAATAGACAAGAGGAGTACTTGAGATGCACAAAGAGGGTGATGCTACGAGGGGCTGAGAGAGGCGACACTGCGAGGGGCGGAGCGGCACAGCAAGGGGTGGAGAGAGAGAGAGAGAGAGTTGGGGGTTAGGGCAGAGAGAGAGTCAGGGGTTAGGGCAAAGAGAGTCGAGAGAGAGAGAGAGAGAGAGTCGGGGGGGGGGGGGGGGGGAGGTTCTTTAAAATAAAACAAACACAGGTCAGGTTTTTTTGGACCTGACCCGAGAAAGTGCGGGACCCGATCCTCTGCGTACCCGCACTACGTCAGGTGGTGATACCCGTGTCAACACGGGTACGACACCCTAAATGGAGTGTCTGTGTTACATAGCTATATACCATAGTCACAGATATCTGCGATATTTTGAAAATTTTGTGATATTATCACGATATGATGGAAAAACGATATTAAAGGTAAAATATCGTGATATTTTCAAAATATTAGAAATTTATATATATCATGATATTATCGCGATATTATCAATTAGTTTTACTTTTTATTTATCTTTTACATTTTACATATGTTTTTCTTATTTCTTTTACATATTGAACTTATTTATTTTATTATTTATGTACTTTTTTGTCTAAACATGAAATTTTCTTACTTATTTTTGTTATTTTTTATTTTTTAAGTCCCAAAATTTTCTAGATATTTTCTCAAGATTTATCACCAAACCGATAATATCACGAGAAAGAGCCTCGCCAAGATATAGACAATACCGATATTTGTGACTCTCTATATACATAATTACATATATTCTGAAAAAATAAAAAGTATATGTATACTTTTTTCATATATATGTATATATGTAAACATACAATATACACACAAAAGAGAATAAGCATTACTATATGTATAGGGTTAAAATTTCCTATACAAACAACCTAGAAAATGGAAAGGAACCCCCTTGTTTGGGAATTTTTCTCATATCTAACACCATAGATGTGTTCTACAGGTTCTTTTCTAGTGGAAACCGGCTTTCTGATTGATGGAATCAAACCTGCATAGAGGTTTTTCTGGCGGTCCAAAAATCAATGGATATGATGGCATCGATTTTTCTCGACTCATAAAAACATGATCGAGGAATTGAGTCCTAAATTGAGCATGTTGAAGACATCTATGAGGTTAGATTGTGTCAAAACAGCTTGCACCGTGAGATTCAATCTAGATTGTAAGTACAATCGTTTGTACCAAATATAAACCTACATGTGCGTGTGCATAGATTCACTTGAATCTATATTAGTATATATTATTGTGAACTCTCTCTCTTATGTCACATGGGTACAGCTAAATGGCCCACGTACCCATGTCAACACGGCCCGACACGAGGACGGGTACGGGTGCGGCATGGGTACATGCTAGGATCGGATCGGGTCCAAACCAAAACCCAAAAAATCTCTTCATTTTTTTTGTTGTTTCGCAAAACCCTCAAAAGAAGAGAGAGCGGAGGAGAAGAGGAAGAAGGAAAAGAGAGAGAGAGGCACCATACCATCAATCCTTCTTTCTTTGCTCCTCCACCTTTCATTCCAATCAACAGAGAGAAAGAGTGAGAGGCGGTGGGACAAAAACCCCTCCCCTTTCCTTTTTATCATACCCCTCAGAAGAAGAAGAATGAGCATAGGAGAAAGAGAAAGAAGAAGAGGAGAGAAATAAGGAAAAGAAAGAGAGAGAGGGGGGCACCATACCTTATACCCTCCTTCCTCTGCTATTCCGTCTTCATCCAATCAAGAGAGAGAGAGGGGGAGGGGGTGGGCCGAAACCTCCTCCCCTTTTCTTTTTATCATAACCCCAACCCCAACCCCCTCACCCTCCCCCAACCCCTCCCTTGTTTCCCTCTTTTACCTTTTTTTTATACCTACAACCCCTCTCTTTTATTCAAAATGCCGTACAACTTTTTTTTTACTAAAATTTGTCCCTTTTTAATACAAACTGCATTGAGCATTTGGACTTACAAACCATTATATGGATCCTACATTGGACCCACACAGTATATATATATATATATATAGTTGTGTCCCCGTACCCACGTTTTTTAAAATTACCGTATTGTACCCTTCGAACCCATACACATACCCATGTGACATACTCTCTCTCTCTCTCTCTCTCTCTCTCTCTCTCTCTCTCTATATATATATATATATATATATATATATATATATATATATATATATATATATATATATATATATATATATATATATATATAGCATATGGTGGCACACACTTGATTTACATAGATGTAAGCTCCAAAAGAAAAATCTGACCATTCGATCATGTTTAGCGTATTCTATTTATTATTTTCAAGTGTGAAAGTTGACTCGAATATGATGTTTTATAGCGTTTTTAAACAACCCTTATTTTGATGAATCGTGAGTCGATTTTCACCAACTTAAAAATAGAATCCTATGGTGTATATATTTAAATTTTTTAGTTTGGACTCAATTATGGCAATTTTGACATTATTGGAAGACTTAAAACCAGTCAACCAGTCTCTGATTCAAAGGATTCCTTCCTAGTTCCTAGTATGCTAGCACAATTAGGTGTTTCAGTTTTGGGTTCTCTATGGAATCATTCGCAGTTTTTCCATCTCAGTGACTGAAAGATTGATCAAATAATCAAGAGAGGACTGTCACTACATATACTTTCAAATCTAAAATTTGATATGCTTAATGGTAATCTTTCTTCCCTGTGCTTGTTATTGTTTCTTGATGGTCAAATATTTGTTTTAACTTTGGGAAAGGTTTTCCATGTACGACATTTTTTTAAATACAGTGATGATAATGTACAGCCATCAAATTTTAGACACTTATATGTGCGAAAATGTCTTCAAAGAGACTATGTGCACAAAAGCACTAAGTTCTCAACGTGTGATGTGTGCACAAAGGCACAAGATGAACACATACAAGAGATTACAAATGCGCAGGCATAAAAATAAAAAGAAAATCTTTATTGAAGGTGAAGAGAGCTTTTGCTAAAAGCTTAAGAAATACAAAGAGGGTGTTCCCCTATTTATACACATTAGGAGGCCTTGGAGGGGCTCCACATATAGACATTGGAGCGCCTCCAACGGTCATAATTCTGACCGTTGGAGGGGCCCAATGTCTATAATGTGGACCCCCTAATGGCTAAAAAAAGAAAAATAAAAGAATAAAGATAAAAAATGAAAAGAAGAAAAAGTACAAACATATTCCAAAGAAAATATGAGTAAAAGTGAAGAAAAAGACATATTTACCCTTATCGGGTATTACAAAAGTATATATATATAGGTTACATTTTAACAATATGATATTCACAGAACTGCTTGGAACTGCCTATCATTTTAAAAGATATAGTGTTTAAAATTTGCACAGATACCTTTTGTGAGATCAAGAATATACAAGAAAATGGACGCATAGAAAGATATCTAGTTGTTCCAGCTGGTAATTATGATCCCAACAGATGAAGTACAATAGAAATCCGAAGTGAGAAAAATAATGTGAAACATGAGGTAAGGAAGAGAAAAAGAGCCTAACCAAAAAGATCGAAAACATCCACAAGGATAAAAGAATTTCAAGAGGCTTATTTGAAATCAGAAGAAAGGGTAATAGAAGATAACTGACAAGTTAATATATTACAAGACAGTGAAAGTGAAAAAATAGATGGCAATGAGGAGGCAAACTTAGGCTTTTCAGAAGGATGAAAAGAAAGAAAATATATGGGGTACTTGTTAGAAAATAACAATTGTTTGTAGTGTTGTGGATCGGGTCATGATAGACCCGAGATCCAGTTCAGTCTTGTATTGTTACATATGTAATACTTTTCTGTATTAAGGACATTTGAGTAAATTACCATAGCCTAATGTAATCATATTAAAAGGCAATGAAAATAAGAGGAGCCACATAACAAAAATCTTGGGCTGCTCCTCTATTCCACACGCCATCTTCTTCTTCCTGTTTCTCACCTTCTATTGCAGGTATCGCAGGTTGTTTTTCTTATAGTACTTGCATTCTCAACAAGGGCTATTCCACCACATAACACAGTTTAACCAATAATCAATTAGAAGAGAAAAATGTTACCGATAAGCATGAACCCAGGGAATACATTATTTAAGATGGCCATGAATAGAACATATCCAATGACAATATATAATCATCAATGAAAAAAACGTACAAAATAAATGCATCTAAGATAAGTTGGTGTACAATCTAATACTTCATTGATGAAGTTGATTAGATAATCCAACTTAAAAGCATTTTCATCTTCTAAGACAATGCTGGATGATATCATACTGTAGTAGTTTTGTGAACTTATAAGACAATTTTCTAAATTTTGTCCTCTTATTATAGTACGGAATGTTGGGCTGCCAAGAGACATCATATTCAAAAAATGAGTGTAGCTGAGATGCGTATGCTGAGATGGATGTGTGAAAATACAATAAAAGATAAGATTCGGAACGAGGAGATACGTAAGAAGGTAGGCGTTGCACCCATTGAAAATAAGATGAGAGAGAATCGTTTACGGTGGTTTGGACATATTCGACGAAGGCCTAATGATGCTCCAGTTAGAAGGATGGAGAAATGGGAAAATATATTAGTTAAAAGAGGTCGGGGTAGGCCTAGGAAGACATGGATGGAGGTGATAAGGATATGAATGCTTTGAACCTCACCGAGGACATGACATTGGATAGAAATGAATGGAGGAGAAGGATTCATGTGGAAGACCCATAATGATTTTCTTTGTTGGTTCATATCGCCGACCCCAATTGTTTTGGGATGAAGGCGTAGTTGTTGTTGTTGTTGTTGTTGTTGTTGTATTATAGATAGGCATGGCCATCATGAATAAGTGATTCTTTTCATAGTAGTGTTTATGCCTGGATATTAGTTATTATCGATAGGCATGGCCATCATGAATAAGTGCTTCTTTCTATAGTGGTGTTTATGCCTGGATATTAGTTATGTAAAATCATTGGAAGTCAGTGACAGCACCAATAACAGGTGGCTATTGGGTTATCCCAGATGTACCACGCGTTCCCACCAGCGTTACAAGATAGAATGTGACAAAACATATGCTAATACATATTTCATTTAATGGACCCTCAAACTATTTCAGCATCATAAATGGAACTATCTGATCAGCAGCCTATAACATGCCAAAAAGAAGAAACCCCCGAAAGATCAAAAACCATGAATAAAAATATCACAGTCATGGGTCCAATTTGCATACTTTAAAATTCAAATTTACCTTTTGGCACAGATTACGGATGGTTGACACCTTTCTTACTTGTGATTTTGAATCCTCAGGTAAGGAGAACTACAAGCACAGATCCTTTACATCAGGACAAATTGGGCAAGAAAATATGGGCAACAAGAGATATTGCATACCTGATACTTGTGTTTTGTGAATTCTTCAATGTCGAGCCAAAGACCTTCTGATGAGATGTGAGAATATGTTGTATGATTTTTCTGTGCCATTGCTCCATTAAACAAACTTTTCTGGCCTTTCAAAGAATTTTCTGTAGGCTCTCGGCTAGCCCGCTCCTGAAGAGTTAAATTAGAATTACGACATTTTAATTCTGGTTATTACATAGGTTCTTCAAAATAAAATAATGATCATTTTACTATGAAATGCCTCACAAGATTGCCTACGTAGTTTAAGATACAAGCAGGATTTCAAAAAGAAAATGCTAATCATGTTCACAGACCTAAAGGAGATAAACCTGCCAAGACAAAATACTGTCCCAGAAGAATCTGTAACAAACTTACAACCCTCCATTCTAGGACCATAAACTTCATCAGGATGACTGGACCATGTGAAAGACAAATGGTTTCTGAGTTTTGGTTATCAATTTTGCTATCCCATTGAGCAATTTTGGAACACTATCCTCAATGCCCGGTCAAAGTTTAAAGTTTTGAAACAAAAACAACCCGATAGAGCCGTTACAGTTTCTTCCACTACAGTAAAAGCCTACTCACAAATTTACTAGATTATGATTATCCAATTTGATCTATCAAGGTTCACAAGCAAAGATTCATGCAAAATTCTAAAGTTTCTTGCAGATGACAATTGGTCAGGTATCCGACCCATCAGAGTGCACCCAAACCCACCAAATAAGCATTAGGAGTTGGGTTTGGGTTTGGGTTTGGGTTTGGGTTTGGGTTTTGGTTATGTTGGGTCAAGATAATGGAACCCCAAACCCAAGTCACATAATTTAGAGGGCATTCAGAAATTACTTTTTACAATAAAATAAATAAAGAACACTTGGGTCAACCAGGTCAGCTCGGATTTCCAGCAAAAACACACAATCTAAACCCAACCCACGTTACTCGGGTTGGGTTCAGGTTGACCAGAATGACAATCGGGTCGGCATTTTTTAGGTCGATACCAAGATATCTGGGTTTGAGTAGGAGCGGGTACCCAAGATTAAGCCAACCTGTCGATGAAACACTTGGAAATTTATCTAGCTTCTTGTTGCTTTGCCTCAGCAAACTCCCACAGTTCAAACACTAACTTGTCCTATTATATCCAATTATTTCTCACGGTAAACAGTGAGAGCACAACCATAAATTTCATACATAATACCAATATCACTCTGTAAAGATCAATTTTCAGTGCATCTATTTTCATATTTAATGCCAAGCAGTAGACTTGTACTATGAGATTGAGGGTTGTTGGTCCAGGCAAAGAGTGTGGAAGAAAAACAAAAAAAGTTTGTAAAACAGTAAGGGGAAACATCAGTATTCTGATCAAATGAATTGCCAGAAAGACCAACCATCCAAGTCAACAAGGTTTCTCAAGCTAGTTCAATTATCTTCAAAACACTAAAGAAACTCATTCTCTAATACCAACAATATATAAGAGAAAACAAAAAAAAATTAAGTGCCAATGTAGCAAAGATATATTATATTGTATAAATGGTATGATAAATTGTAGCATTGGATATCTATATGATATGTTCGGCCCACAAGTTGAAAAAAGGTGTACCATATCATATCGTACCACAAGTTGAAAAAAGATGTATTGTATTGTACCATAAGACAAGGTACCATATCTTACTGTATTGTCTGATGCATGTGGTATCATAAATTATGGTTTCTCTTGGCATTTGCATGAAAATGTGGTTAGTTTTTGGCATTTTATGAAATTTTTGTCCTTAATTCCTTTTAGATATCGTTTCCACTCCTACTGAAACCTTTTTGAA
Source organism: Nuphar pumila (assembly GCF_984573655.1). Lineage (NCBI taxonomy): Eukaryota > Viridiplantae > Streptophyta > Magnoliopsida > Nymphaeales > Nymphaeaceae > Nuphar > Nuphar pumila. The sequence continues at coordinate 117,236,153 of NC_143256.1, read as the reverse complement.
TAAAGAAGACTTTATTAATGCCTCCTTCACCATATTCATAACCTGACACGGAAATAAATTTTCTTCTCAGTATACTATGAAGAATATGTAAAATTGAAAATAGAAGAATAAGACAGGAAAGAAAGAAACAAATATCAGGAAAATCCCATTACTAACTTTTGCCATTCTGTATCGTCCAATGCATGTGGTATCATAAGTTATGGTTTCTCTTGGCATTTGCATGAAAATGTGGTTAGCTTTTGGCATTTTATGAAATTTTTGTCCTTAATTCATGTTAGATATCTTTTCCACTCCTACTGAAACCTTTTTGAATAAATAAGACTTTATTAATGCCACCTTCACCATATTCATAACCTGACACGGAAATAAATTTTCTTCTCAGTTTACTATGAAGAATATGTAAAATTGAATACAGAAGAATAAGACAGGAAAGAAAGAAACAAATATCAGAAAAATCCCATTACTAATTTTTGCCATTCTAGTTTGTAATAATTAATCCATACTAAAGGGTGTTTGAATACCTCGGATCTCAAATACATGCACTGGATCTGCAAGGAGCCCATGATGGGATCGAAGCAAACAAACAATGAATCTAAGATCTACCACAAAATGAGGATCTAAGATTCATATTTTAATAGAGATTCATTTATCTCCAGCTAACTGAAGGGTGGCATTTACTGCTTCAAGCCAGAGGTACCTGTATCTCAAATACTCAGATCTCACATTCAAGTTTGAGACCTGAGCATTCAAACACGCCCTGAACTTGTTATACTCTTGAAGTAAATATTTGAAAACTGATGCATTTTGTTTTTATGAAATTTTAAAATTTTAAAGTAAACACATCCTCCTAGGAACACACCTTTTAATGTGGAGTTTACAACAATGATAAAAAAGGCAGAAATACCTACAACTTTAAATGCATTCACAAGCACATTTGCAAGTGGAACAAGAAAGCATTTATTGGCACATACCTTCCTGACAGTCCTTGATCTCACATTGCTGGTATTATTTTTTGCCCCATTAGTTGAATCATGTCCCAGGAAACAATTTAAGAATTGTGATATGGTAGGTCCAAGTTCATGGTCTTGACATTGTCTCAATACATCCTGCCAAAATGTGAAAAGAAATTGAGAACATAACCATTTAATATAGCCACAAAAAAGAAATACAGGATCTCTTCCAGTTAAGAATTGAGGTGGTAATGGAAGGCTTGAAGCAGTTCCTGCTACTGGCATGTGATGGTCATGCTTACTTATAAATGATACTAAGAGTATATTCAAACTTTAACAGAAAAAAGTACCATAAGAGTCTTAAGCAAGGTTGTAAGTATTGTATTGTAACCCGTACCGGTTGGGCCCAAAGTTAGATACGTAAAAAATTGTAAATTTTTAATAACAATTTTCAAAAATTCAAAAAAATTAAAAAAAATCACAAAAAACTTTAAAATTTTCTAAAAAATCATGACACATGAAACAATGATGAATTTCACAAAATACAACCATAAAATCACATATGAAGCATTTATGTCTCTATGAGTTGCATAAGACATCATCAAACAATGATGAATTGCATAGGATAAAACTATAATATTACATATCAAAACAATTATGTGATATGAATGGCATGCATAAGACATCGCACATTAAATAATCAAGATAATATGTTATAAAAGGCAATCTCACAAGAAAACTGCAAACTATAAAATAATATGCATATTAAATATCGAATCTAAGCTAATAAGTCACAAGATTCGTAATAATGTGTGTTTACATAAACAAAAAAAACAGTATTTTTTTAATGCTTAAAATTTTTATATAACTAATTTTTTAAAAATTTCAAACAAAAATGAATTAATAACATCAATCATTGAGTATCATCAACATCATCTTCTTTTTTTTATGTGCATCGTACAATACGGTACAATACTTACAACATTGGTCTTAAGATCCAAAATACATAACTTATACGGGAACAAACTTCTGGCCTAAAAAGTAAGAACATCTTAGGCAGCCGCAATCACATAAATATTCTTGTCATGGTACATAGAATAGTTTAGGTGGTGGTATGTATAATGAAACAAGAGTGCACTACTCCAATGCCAACGAAGGACTACACAAGTGCACAAATATAATATGGTCTCTAATGGACCGACAACAATCTCATAAAAGAGATAAAAAAAGTATGAAATCCACAATAGCACAAAGGCACAAAGCCCACAAGAGCATAAAAGAAAAAGAGAAATTGTATTAGCTTCACAAATGCTTTAGAAAAGCATGCATGTACAAGAGAGGTGAGGCGCTATTTAAAGAGCCTCACAAGTCATTAGTTGGACTGACACCCCAACAGTCACAATGGTATTACAATAAAAAACAGAAAATAAAAATACAGAAAAAAAAAGTATTTCAGTCCCTAATGAACTGTACTAAAAATACATACAATGAAATATCCAAAATACCCCTGATATACCTATATTGTATAAATATACGTATATCAATCATGTATATATACTCAGTATTTTAACACTCCCCCTCAAACTTACAGTAAAATCACCAAAAATTTGCTAAGATACAAAAATCTTGATAGAGGAAGCTCTTTGGTGAAGAAGTCTGCAATCTGAAACTCAGATTGAACATATGGTAGAGTAATCACCCCCTTCAAGTATTCTTCTAGAACATAGTGACAATCCATCTCAATATGTTTTGTTCGCTCATTAAATGTGTGATTGTTGGCCATATATATGATATTTTTGTTATCGCAACATAATTTTGAAGGTTCTTAAATATCAACACTAATATCATAAAGTAACGATCTCATCCATACGACCTCGGTGGTTGTTGTAGCTATCGCCGTATACTCAATTTTTGTGCTACATAAAGACACTTAACGTTGTTTTTTGCATTGCCAAGAAATGGGGGAATCACCTACAAACACACAAAAACCTTCAGTTGAGTGACGGTTACTGGAATTTCCTCCTCAGTCAAAATTAGTATAAGCAATAAGATTTAAAGAGGATGAAGAGGATAAGAATAGCTCTTTAGATATAGTTTTTTGTATGTATCGAACTATTCTTAATATGTCACTCATGTGAACAGATGTTAGCGCATGTTGAAACTAACTTGTAGTGCGCATGGCATGCGCAATGTCACTCCATCTTCAACTCGCATTTTTGCATTTATCATTTCAAAAGTATCGTCAAATTTTGTGTCAGTGATTGCCAAACGCATAACAATATTAGTTGTAAACTTGATTTGAGATAAAATGTACCCTCTTGGCGAGTATGTTACTTCAATTCCTAAAAAGTATCTCAAAAAACCAAGATCAGTAATATCAAAAGATTTTTTAAGCATAATTTTAATTTCTTCAATTTTCTTCATATTGCTCCCAGTGATGATCATATCATCAACATACAAAAGGAGAATGATAAGTGAAGTACCTGTAGATCTTAAAAAAAAGTAATGTCAGTGTAACAAGATTTAATACAATTCCACTAAAACGATCAGCTTTAGGAGCTTGTTTAAGCCCATATAAGGTTTTTTGAAGACGAAGAACCATATCATTTTCAATAGTCAGACCAGGAGAAGGATCCATGTACACTTCTTCGTTTAAATTTTCATTTAAGAATGCATTCTTAACATCTAACTGATATATAGGCCATTTTCTGATGGATGCTACTGTAACTAAGGTCCTAACTGTGGTCATGTGAGCTACTGGGACAAATGTTTCCTCATAATATATTCCATATTCCTAGGAATATCCTTTTGCAACAAATCTTGCTTTATATCTTTCTAAGAACCCGTCACTCTTTGTTTTGATTTTAAAGACTCATCTGCTTCCTATCGTCTTCTTTTCCTTGAGAAGAGGTTGAACTGCCCAAATATGGGCCTTGTGTAATGCATCTAGTTCTATTTTCATGGCTTCTACCCATTCTTTTATGTCTTTAGCTTCTTTGTAGTTAAATGGTTCATGATATGAATGAATTGCTAGAAGGCAAGTCCTATATTTTGGAGAAAATGATTTATAAGAGACAAACCTATTTGAAGGCCTACGTATACGTTCAGATCTTCTAACACTAGTTTCTTCAACATTTGTTGATTGATTATACCTTTTAAAAGCACATGGATGCTCCACATTATCACGTCTAGAGTATTGTAAGAGATTATCAGTTAGTTCTTTTTCTTCACTTGAGTCATTAATAGACTCAAAAATATCCATATCACTATTATCAAAATTGTTGAGGTTTCCTATACTTTTAATTTTTAAAGAAGTACCATCGGCGATTGATACACATGAAAAATATGAATTTGTGCAATCAGATAATATAGACTCATTATGAATCATTTGAAAAGAAGCTCCCCAATCCAAAATCCAAGAAGATTTACCTGAAGGAGAGGAGGAGGAAATGGCGGTGACAGATGTAGAATGAGTGGCTTTAAGAATTTGTGAGACAACCTCCGTTATTTGGGCAATTATTAAATCATTGAAGTTATCTCCCTTCTTTGATTCTTGAGGTTCTTCACTTATGGCGGCCATTTTCTTAAACTTGGGACAATTTGGTCATATATGCCTCAGTTCCTTACAATGATGACAAATAATTTTATCTTTGTATCCTCCTCTATTATTTCTTTCTCAAATTTTCTTTCTAAGTGAGGTGGTTTATAAGTTTTTACAAAATTGTCGGGTCTTGATACCACAAAAAACTCATCATTAGACTTATGCATTCCAAGTCTTGTTTCTTCTTGGCAAATTTGAGCAAGAGCCTCACTTATAGATGGACTCGAAGTCCTATGAAGGAGGACCTAACTTACGCAAATTCCGATCAAAAACCACAAAGAAAGAAAAAAAGGTTTTCTCTTTCAACTTGCAATCTCCTCATTTTAATAGTCGAACCAAGGTTACCGGAAGCGCCTAGCTAAAAGGGGAAGCGCGCTTCCCCGAAGCGCGCTTCGGAAGCGCAAAACGTCGCGCTTCCGAAGCGTGGGGGGAAGCGTCCCCCTTTTTTGGGAAGCGCGCTTCCCTTTAATGGGGGACGCGCTTCCCTTTAATGGGAAGCGCGCTTCCCATCACGCTTCCCCCACGCTTCCCTTCGCTTCCCCTGTTTTTTTTTTCAATTTTTTGTATTTTTTATTTTTATTTTTTTTTTGCTTCCCCCTCGCTTCCGAGACGCTTCCTAGGTCGCTTCCGAGACGCTTCCTAGGTCGCTTCTGAGACGCTTCCCGAATCGGTCCTAAGTGGTCCCACGCTTCCCCGCTTCCTAAAATTTTGAAAGTGCCTCGCTTCCCGCTCCCGCTTCCTCAACTAGCAACCCAGAGTCGAACCTTCCCATTTAGGTTCTAATATATCTAATTCATTCCAAATAGGAGATAAAATACCATAAAAGTCTCTTATGTTTTTATATCCTTGTTTGGTATTACGTACCATGTCTTGAAGGTAATATACCCTAGCCATATCCTTTTGAATAAAGGTGTTTTTTAGAAAAATTCAAGCATCACTTGCTATTTTAAATTTGATGATGTTGGTGGCGATTTTGAACTTCATGGTATTCATGAACCATGAGAGAATTTGAGCATTGCTAGCTTCCCAATCCTCCAACTTGTTTTGATATTCTTGGAAGGCTTTCTCCTTTTCTTCTTCAAATAGAACTTTAACTTGATCTCCTTCTCTCCTTGTCAATTTTAGTTGGGGTACATTAGTGGTTCCACTAACAAAACCCCAAAGCTTTTTACCTTTGATGTAATTCTCCATAACGGCCGCCCACATCAAATAATTATTTTTGTTGAGCTTGTAGGAGATGACGGAGGCGGAATCTCTTTCCCCCATAATGAAGAATTCTTGTGTAGAAGGAATCGATGAAAATTAACGATTGAAGAGCACCGCCACAAGGAAAGTATATCCAAGATAGCTTTCACAACACAAGAGCCAAGCTCTAATACCATGTAATGAAACAAGAGTGCACTATTATAATGCCAACAAAGGGCTACACAAGTGCACAAATATGATATGGTCTCTAATGGACCGACGACAATCTCATAAAAGAGATACAAAAAGTATGAAATCCACAATAGCACAAAGGCACAAAACCCACACCAGCATAAAAGAAAGAGAGAAATTGTATTAGCTTCACAAATGCTTTAGAAAAGCATGCATGTACAAGAGAGGTGAGGCTCTATTTAAAGAGCCTCACAAGTCATCAAGGGAGGCATTCCAACGACTAGTTAGACTGACACCCCAACAGTCACAATGGTATTACAATAAAAAAACAGAAAATAAGAATACAGAAAAAAAAGTATTTCAGTCCCTAATGGACTGTACTAAAAATACATACAATAAAATATCCAAATATATGTATATCAGTCAGGTATATATAAACAGTATTTTAACAGTATGGGCATGAACATCATCCACCAGACAAGAAGAGCAAGACAATATATCAGGATATGTAATAGAGAAACTCCAGCCTAGTTTTCGGTTGTCAATTGAAACATGCAAGAGTCATTTAAATAGAGTTTTAGCCTAGAAAAACATGATATTTCCAGCATATTCAAATTCAGCATATGCACAAAATTCCATTCATGACAAGGCAGAAAATGAGTTCAGAATGAGCCTGAGTTATGCATCACAGAGAGAGAGAGAGAGAGAGCTGGCCTGATCAGCAGATAATTGACAAATGGGCTGGAATACCAGATAGAAAAAGAATGGAGCAAGCACATAACTAGAATGATTTGATAACATAGAACAATCAGTGTGCTATGAAATTGACAATCACATGGATATCTGATATTTGTTTTCTACTAGTGAGGTAGGGCTCATCAAAAGCATTTGATATGAACCTCCAAGTGTGATAATGCACTCACTTGGAGATTGTGCCATTTCTTGACATGGATCAGACAACCAAGTCTGTCATCTCTAGTTATAAGAATATGGTAATGAGATAGGAAAACCAGGTTGCTGTATGCCATAAGAGACAACATAAAAGTTGAATTCCTTTCAGACTCATCAAACTCAATTCGAATCAAGTAGTATCGTGGCAATAATCAAGCATACATATGCAAAAGGTTTTGCCTTATCTAAGTCTGCAATAAGGTAATTGAAAGTTGAATAAACATGAAAAGAGTTGTTTTCTAACTCAGTGAATTTAAATCATAGTCACAACATTTTTTTGTCAATTTAAACAATTTTAATACTCCTAAAGAAAAATACCATAATAATATTAAGCACATTATCAAGATATTTTTAAGAAAAGTTCATTTTTCAAACTTTCGTCAATTAAAATTGAGTGTTATTAACTTTAATTCTAAAAGATCTCATCATTTCCCAAAAAGAAAGCCACATAGTTATATACATAGAGAGAGAGGTGGTAGCTGATTACCACTTTTCTAGTTAACCGCCATGCTAACCGGCCTTTCGAACAGTTTTCCACATGTATTACTTAAATCCAACTATACAGATGTGTTCGGCACAGTCGATTTACTAAGAAACGACACTTGGAACATATTTTTTGATGAAAAAACATGATCTTTTAAGCCTTGAATATTTAGAAAAAACTTAGACCACTGATTTTTTAAACCTTATAAAAACCTACTTGTGTATCGGAATCGGATGATCCAAGAGTTGATTCCTATAAAATCAAGCATGGAGAAATACGGTCAGATTTAAGCAAAACATGGAAAAAACCCTTTGAAAGCATGGTTAGCACAGTCTCTCTCTCTCTCTCTCTCTCTCTCTCTCTCTCTATATATATATATATATATATATATATATATATATATATATATATATATATATATATATATATATCACTAGAATATGTTAAATGAAAATATGTGAACTGGAGTATGAACCGAGATTTTCATGGGTTTTCTTTCTTTTTTTTCTTAAATTTCATTGTACGGACGTGATCTAGATGCTCGGTTTTATAGAAACAGACTCTTGGATCATCCAATTACGATAAATAAGAAAAATCTTTTAAAGCTTGAAAATCAACGGCTCAAAATTTTCGTAAATATTCAAGCATCCAAAAATTACATTTTTTTTCATCAAAAATACATGATCCAACAGTCATTTCCTAGAAAATAGACTATGCCGAATGTGTCAGCATGGTTGGATTTGGCAAAAAAGTATCGGAGATGCCCAATTCACACTCCGATGCACATATTTCCATTTAACATATTCTAGTGACCATACATCTATGTCACATGGGTGCGGGTGCGGGTGCGGGGATGCGGCACTTCCAAAAAACCCGGGTGCGGGGGTGCGGCAAAAAATATAAAAAATTTATATATATATATATATATATATATATATATATATATATATATATATATATATATATATATATATATATATATATATATATATATATATATATATAAAGTCCAAAAGTTGGACATAAATGACCCTGAGTGTGTTGACTGCACCCAGGGTCAGGTTGACCGCATTGGGTGCAGGTGCGGCACCTAGTTGGAGAATCCTTGTGACATATAGGGCAAAAAAAAAATCTTGGCAAATTTTTTTTAAGTCTGAAAAAATGGACCAAAATGACCCTGGGTGTGTTGACCGCACCCAGGGTCGGGTTGACCACACCCGGTGCCGCACCCGCGTCGTGTCGCGTCGACGCGGGTGCGGCACCCTGCTAGCTGAATCCCCGTGACATAGCCGTACATATATACTCACTAGAATATGAGAACAGAAATATGAGAACTAGAAATATGGGCATTTCCAACTCTTTTTTTGCAAATCCAACCATGTAGATGTGTTTGGCATGGTGAATTTGTTAGGAAACATTTCAATGAAAAAATGTGATTTTTGAATGGTTGAATATTTATGAAGATTATGAGCCATTGATTTCAAAGTCTTAAAAAATCTTGTTTATGCATCATAATCAGATGATTCAAGAGCTGGTCCTTTTAAAACCAAGCATGTAGATCATATCTGTATGGTTAGATTCAAGAAAAAAGAACAAAAAATCCATGAAAATCATGGTTCACACGGTAGTTTTCATATATATACATATATATAGGCAAGCTGGGGTTAGGCAAAAAGCCACACAGTTCTTTCTGTTTTTTCTAAGAATGGGATGGATCTGGATGTGGCTCAATCTTTCTCAAGTATAAAACCACTTGCAAGGTCATCCTGAAACAAAATCTAAGGTATTGCAGATTACAGTTAAGGTTTTAAGGAAGAATTCAATGGGTGGAAGTGTTCTGTCAGGTAGGTGTCTCCTCCATTTGCTTGAACCAAGCCACATATAGTGATGAGTATAAGTTGGAGAATAGATTGAAGAGGATAACTTGGAGATATGCTGGAATCATCCACCTTGCATATCCTTCTACTCTCCTTCCTGAAAGTGAAAGTGTTAAGGAAAGTCAAAGGGATTGCAAACTGTGACTTTAATCGACCTGGTTCTCATGGATAACTGTCATGTTTGTACAACAAAACTTTGAGAAGAGAGGCCATAAGCATGAGTATAATCCAAAAGTTTGAGAAGATTAGGCTTTTGAATACAGAAAGAAAGAAACATAATTGGTTCCTGATGATAAGGAAAGAGTTCAAATTGATACATAGATTCACTCGACTCAAGATGGAGAAATTCAAGATTATCTTCTTGTTTCTTCTTTGAAAGATGTGTGAATACAACAACTACGTCCTCATCCCCAAACAATTGGGGTTGGCGATATGAACCAAAAAAGAAAATCATTCTGGGTCCTTGTGAACACCCCGCGATGATCACAGTCTTCCACATGCATCCTTCTCCTCCAATCATTTCTATCCAATGCCATGTCCTCGGTGAGGTTCAAAGCATTCATATCCTTTCCTATCATCTCCATCCAAGTCTTCCTAGGCCTACCCCGACCTCTTTTAACTAATATATTTTCTCATTTCTCCATCCTTCTAACTGGAGCATCATTAGGCCTTCGTCGAATATGTCCAAACCACCGTAAATGATTCTCTCTCATCTTATTTTCAATGGGTGCAACACCTACCTTCTTACGTATCTCCTCGTTTCGAATCTTACCTTTTATTGTATTTCCACACATCCATCTAAGCATACGCATCTAAGCTACACTCATTTTTTGAATATGATGTCTCTTGGCAGCCCAACATTCTGTATCATATAGTAAAGCGGGCCTAATATTCGTCCTATAAAACTTTTTCTTCAACCGCAATGGCATTCTACGATCGCACAACACTCCAGTTGAAAGATGCGTGAATCATTTGCAAAAATCTTGGGGGGAGGGGAAGGGAAAAAATGCAAGGGAATTAGGCCATCAACGATGTGAAATAACTTCAAGATAAATATGTTTAGATGGGAAGTTCTTCTCAGGTACCAGATAACAGAGAGAAACCATAATGTAGGAGGATCCACAAAACTCCCACATGCAAGTCTCCGCAGAAAAAATACCATATAACAGCCTTCTTACAGAACATGGGCCTAATTTCAAAATGATTAAGAATGTCCAAAAGGCTTCCTTCTTCAGATGGAAAGAAAGATAGGTCTAAGCCTCTGATAAAGAAATTTTGTAAGGCAGGCAGGCTTTCAGGGGTAGCTTATAGAAAAGAATTGCTTCATGCCACTACTAAAACATCTATAAGACTATAAGACAGGATAACATTTGGCAATACGTCACCTTGAGGATATGCTTTGCAGACCGCACAATAATCTCAATAACACATAGATCACATATATGGGGCAAATATTTTGTCATCCCAGCTATCTGAAAATTTCCAAAATTCAATCTGTTAAAATGCAGAAACTGAAAGGACACCAATTACATTTAAAAGACAATGTGAAAACTCACCTTTCCAAGGTACCTAACATTTATCCCATGAGCATGAAGCGCTTCAGTTAAGGTCTGCCCATCCATGGGGGAAACCTCAAGTGTGTTAAGGTCTTGGACAAACTTTGGAATAACCACATCTACAAGATATATACCAGCCTTCCTTACTAAAGCCTCATCTGCAGCTATCTCCTGATCAAGTCCAAATAAAAACTTCACCACATTAGCATCAACAATTAGATAGGAACTCTCGAAAAGCGGCTGTGTGACATATACCTCTTTACTACCCGATAATGTGAATTCTGTCAGGATATTAGGATTTAAAAATATATCGTCACTTGAAGAACTTGTTAAGGCAGGTGCAGAATCAATTAGTTCGGCAGTTTCACTTCCTTTTTCGGTCACATCCTTCACAAAGAACATACATATTTTAATCAAAAGCATTTTTAGCTACAAATAGTATAAGACACCTTCACTTTCCTAACTGCTAGATGCACTTTCTCTTTTAAGTTGGCAAGGATATGCTTCACATCCAACAAGAAACAGATCAACAAATACTTTAAGAGGCCATTAAAATCAAACTTCTCAGATGGAAAGAAAAAAGGTGCAGCTAAGGTTCTTAAATTATATATAGTCACAGTGTCTCACAGGAAAAATAAAAAAACAATAAAGAAAAATCATCAATTCAAAAGACCATAACACTCGTTGCAGTACCTTCCTCATTGATTCAGAACCATTAGTACCGGTGACATCTGGACAAAGAACTTCCAATTGGGCCTTTCCATCATCTTTAATTGTACATTTTGACCTCTCCGCAGCTTCAACCTTTTTCAGATTAACAAATGGCATAATTAGAAAAAACATTAAGTTAACCTGCATAGTGTTGCATATGTGATGTGAAGTAAACCACACATGAGACTACCTGACAAAATGAAGAAACAAGTTCAGGCCTAAGAACACAAAACCTAGATCCTTCACCACTGTAATTAGCATCTCTAGGAGTCACTCTCATCAAATCTAAAAGATAGTGCCTGCCCATCAATTACAACAGAAGACAAGCATAGTCAAAGCACTCACATGCATTAGAACAAAAATTATTTTCCCAAAAAGGATACTATTTATTTCCCAAGGAAAATAAATACTAACCAACAAGCACTTAAACAGTTACTACATCTAATTGAGAAGGACATGGAAAAAACAAAGCATAGAAGGAAGCATAGGGAAACCTGTCATCACTACCAATAATGCCCTTGCATTCCACAGGAGCTGCTAGTTTGATGGCACTGCCAGACCCATCGAGGACCGTATGTTCCTTTAGATGGAGACGTTTAGCTGCCTCCAAAACCTGAAGAAAAAGAATATTACTATCGATTTCAAACTAAACATGATATGCTGCTATCAGAAAAAACAAGTAGAAGCTACAAGGTTGTATGGAAGACAGGAAAGAGGAGTATGAGGGAGAGAAGTGGGAAGGGTTATCCATTTAAGAAAGTGATACCAAATAAAAAAGGAGAGGCCATAAATAGCCATGATTATCTTCCCCGCCCAAGTCACAGGGACTCGGCAAAGCAGGTGCCGCACCCGCGTCGACACGACGCGGCGCATGTGCTCGTGCGGGTGCGATCAACACGACCCTGGGTGTGGTCAACACACCCAGGGTCATTTAGGTCCAATTTTTAGACTATTTTTTTTCGCCCTATGAAAAGCGAGTGAGAGAAGGAGGATTAGGGCAAAATCCTCCTGAAGCCTGAAGCCGATGCCGATGCCGATGCCGATGCCGACGATCTCCGACTCCTTCCGACCACTCCTCCTCAGTTCTCAGGTATGTCTCCTTCTGACTTGCTCTCTCTCTCACTCTCACGGTCTCTCTTCTCTCTGTCACTCTCACAGTCTCTCTCATAGTCTTTCTTCTCTCCGTCACTCTCACTCTCACTCGCTCTTCGTCACTCTCACTGTCTCTCTTCTCTCTGATTGTATTATATGTGGGTCATTAGCATCTAGGGTTTTTAACTTTTTATTTATAGGATTTTTGGACATTTCAAAAAAAATTCAATAATATTATTTGGGGGTTTTGGGCATTCCGAAATATTTTCAATAATGTTATTTGGGGGATTTGGGCATTTCGAAAATTTTTGATGAATTGATGACGCTATAGAGGTATATAGTTAATGAAATTTGTATTTATTTTTTGGGGATCTTTGACTATTTGATTTTGGGGCTTTTGATTCTATGCTAAAATGGGTTTTGTGGAGCTTCTTGATTTTTTATTTCGTTTACAATCTATTTTATTAGTTGCTTATGCTTGATGACTTAAGGTCAAACGTTACTTTAATCTTTTTTGAAAAGTCGTTCTATCAACCATTGCTTAAAATGTGTTGCTATGTTATGGGCATGTAATGGGTTTAATTTATTTTTTTTGGGATTGATTCATTATCTAAGTTCAGTTCATAGGATTATAAGATCTACCAAGTTACAGAAGTTATTGATTTGTCAATATTTTAAGGTGCAGTTGCTCACTTTCCTGTTTCAAGAAACACAAGGTATTCTCTTCATTCAAGTTCTTTTGCTGGTTGCTCTTAGTACAGGTGTATGCTTATATGTGTTTGTACTCAATTTTAGTTTCTGTTGCGTGGTCATAATTCTGCTGCAGTTCGTTTCATAACTCATTTAATGACACATGCTGCGGAAGGTTTAATGTTAGAAATATGAAGTTACATTGAATCACTCAAGCATGTATATGTTCATATAACCTGGTTAATGTACCCCTGTTTTGACCAGTCCAAGACATATAGTTGACTAAGAAAATGGCCTATCTGACTATGCCATGACTATACCAACCTTGAAACTGTCAAGGTTTCACTTATATATATATATATATATATATATATATATAGTGTTACTGTTGTTAACTGTTAAAAGTTCAAAATTATATATATATATATAATTTTTTTTACATTTTTGCCCCTGCCGCACCCCCGCACCCTAGGTTTTTGAAAGTGCCGCACCCCCACACCCGCACCCGCACCCATGTGACATAGTTCCCCGCCAATAACAGAAACCTACTCAGCCCATGCAGATAGCAGCAAATAAAATGGATAAAGCAAAATTAGCTTAACAGTAACTCTATTAAAAAATGGTCACCAATATCGTTCTCAGTAATTTCTTGGCAAGATTTTTCTCAGAATTTTTTCAAAAAGTTCCTTTTCTTGGAAAAAACTCAAGGAAATATCAAAAGTTTTGAAATTTGAAAAATATAAAGATTAGCAGAAAACATAAGAAATAATTGGTTTTATAGTATTTTTCTTGCAAAAATGTAAAGAAACAGTTGGAAAAGTTTTTAAAGTATAAAATAAACAGAAAATATAAAACATAAGTTAAAATATATAAAACAAAGATTTTTTTGCTCATCAAATCCTCAGGAAAATATCATGATACTATTGTGATAACATCATGATCTTTTATGTTCTGGCGATATTGTGTAAATATCCCACTAATATCGGCTGACCTTGAAATTCTGATAAATACATGATATTTTCAAATTTTCACCGAGATCAGTGACTATGATATAAAGTAGCATGGTTTGTCTACAAACAAAAAGTGGGAGCTAACAGTGGACCCCTTGTGGAACAGGAGAACAGGTCTTGAAGACAACAAAAACAAGGCCAGAAAGGATTACAGAGACATTTGGATGGTAAGAGACAGGTCATTGTAGAGGAGGAGGATATTGCTTGCATTTGGACAAAAGACAATAAACAACGTGTTCGAATACATACATACATACATACATATATATTGCATATACCAGATGAACAAAGTCTAATATACCAAATTATAAACTCAATGAACAAATGCATCACCTTTGCATGAAATGCTTCACTCCAACAAATCTCTCTCTCTCGCTATATATATATATATATATATATATATATATATATATATATATATATATATATATGGGTTAAAAGTTGGTACAATCGTTTGTATGTATAAACAACTTAGCAACTTCCATTTCTTTTTTTGTTTTTTTGTCCAAGGGACCCCATGATCTACATGTTTTTAGTGGGAACCGGCTTTTGAATCACCAGAATCCGGCCTGTGTACAGATTTTTCTGGCAATGCAAAAATCAACGATTGTAAATGCACTGATTTTTTCCGACTCAAAAAATTTGGTTTTTCATCGAAAAAACATGATCCAAGGGTCACTTCCCACTAAATCGAGCATGCTGCACACATTTTTTAGATTGAGTCAAAACAACTTGCACTGTGAGATTCTAACTAGATTGTACCTAACCAATATACCAAATTATAAACTCAAGTGAACAAACATATCACCTTGGCATGAAATGCTTCATTCCAACAAATCTTTTTACCATTGTCAACAGAACCATATAAAAGTGAGTCTGATTTATCTCCTTGAAGGATACCAGGAATGATGCTCTGCAATCAGAAAATGCAACAGAGTTAGCTCATGGGAGGAAAACTGCATAGGAGTTAGAGAATAAAATTAGATAAAACAGATAATTTGCCTAATGGAAAGGGATTGATCTCACAGAATCTAACTTCATAATAAATTATTTCCATCCAGTGACAGTAACCAGTCAGCATCTTGCACGGTGGTATAAAAAAATGGCCAGTCTGCAAGGTTGCTGCATACATTGCACCTCTACCCACAAAGGCCCTAGCTTGGAAATTGCTAATTGCAATTGTTCATAAGTTATGGGTACCCAGAAAACTAGGTTACAACTTTTTCACACATTAACCTATAAAAAATAATCCTTTAGTTTTACACTATAAACAAATTGTCCATGACCTGATTTTCGTAGAACTGGCCAACCGAGAAGCAACCATTGATTGAAAGGTAATTTTCTATTATTCGATAAATATTTTCCACTAGTGACTACCTCTATAGAGGATATTGTTTTAAGAATTGCTAAAGCATTCTCACTTGGAATAAATAGATGAGTGGACATGCATTCATGAACAAATCTTAGCATGCATTATTAGATGCTCAGATGGATATGATTATTCTTTGTCAGTTTGAACTTTGAAGAATGAAAAGAAAATTTGTATCTGCATGAGCAGAATACTGGACAGGATACGTAAATAATCACTCTGATACTAGGGCAACATATATTACAGGCAGCAATTGCATAACAGAGTGGAACTCCATGCACCATTGTGAGCATTCACATAATCTGATATGCAACTGCAGCATGTGAAAAGACCATGTGTGCAAATTTCAGATTTTTGAGAAAAAAAAGGATCAGAACCTGTGCAACAACTCTATGACCCCTATAGTCAATTATTGCCATGGCAAGATTATGCAACCCTGGTACATCAGCTTCCTGGTAAGCCTTTGTTCCACGTAAGTCATTATTTGCAGATGCATATGTTGCCTGTTCACTATCAGCCATTTGGACCTCTGCGTGTTTGTCCTTAGCATCAGACAGTTGTTCCTCAGCATTTATAATTGTATCCTTTAGGTCAGAAGTCTCAACAACAGTTCCATGCATCGAAGTCTTAACATCCTTCTCAGATGAAAGAAGAGAGTGAATAGTATCATCATTTTCAGAATCCTGGAGAGACTTGGACTTAATGGAATAATCAGAACCTTTGAACATCTGGGCAATATCAAAGTCCACCGCAAAACTGAAGAATATATTGTTGTGGACATACCTGAAATCAGAAATAGAAGGAACTTTGTCAAAGGACACAAAAGAAAACTACAAAAGTGATTAATAGAATAACCATAACCTAAAACATATGCAAATCTCTCTACTACTTTTCACATAGCACTTCAGGAAATCTTAAACTCAATGCATCAAACCACATCCACAAATGATGGCTTTGATGCTCAGAATCAATAGCAAGCCAGTTAACCTCAACACAGCAGAGACATGGCCAAATTCATCAGCATCAAGACAAAAGTGAAAATTGAAGACTAAAAATAAATAGACATGTATGCAAAAGCATGAAAATCAATCACAAATTGCATCAACAAATATAAGAACCAAAGAATCTGATACCAACAAAATACCAGTAACTACAAAAATTTCAAAGTAATCACTGAAATCCCCCCCTTATTTGGACTGTGAAACCAAAATGATAGCAGGGCTCCAGTGGACAGAGAGACTACAGTTGTTTACCCATGTTGATGTTAAAAGCCTATTGCTGAAAGCAGGGGTTCTCAATAGGCTGGAAAGGTTAAGTTCCAATAAACATGGGTTCCTTTCTAGGATTCAATATCCAAAAGGATGTTTAAAATAGAACACAGTTCTGATTCAAACTACACGACTTCAAAAAGAATCTGTCCTAAGGTACATAAGACAGATGGAAACTTTGAATAATTGCAAGATGTTTTTAAAGGAAATTAGTACCACTAAAAAACAGTTTTCTGGACATTATATACATCATAATTATATGAAGAACAATTCAAGTTTCATTCGCATAAATGTATAGATGATTGGTATCATTAAGGTTCTAGAGAAGTACTGTGAAATATTTGACCATCTTTGTGATTTTTTTGTTTGAATTTAGAATATCTTTCTGAGAGACAATGTTAGAGTTTACATCTACAAAATCCAGATTGATAACAACCAATGGTAGGCACAACCATGGAAGTCCAAATTTTGTAGCAGGGAATGATACTGTACAAATTTCTACAACCTATGAGGCCATACATAATACACATGCATGCATACAAATGGTGACATGCTACTATGGCATCATGGGCTAGAAGAATATGAAAGATGGGGTGGCTATTTGATCTTGGTGGCAATGTATAACCTGGTGATATACATGGTTGGGCAGTAATCAAGAGATATTTAATAGTTGAAAGCAAATAAGTTTTTATCAATACTAGGATACAGACATCCATTATCTATTTTCACGAGAAAGGCTTGACAACAGCGATCTTTTGGCCTGGTTGGATTCTAGAATGGTTCCTTATCTCATAGCTTCTTTTTTGTGCCATTCTTTTTCATTATGATTCTTTTATGCTCTTCTGGTGGCGTGCAAAAACGAATTCCATTCATGATGTACTTGCCCTTGCAGTTCATAAGCCATGGCTACTTGTGAATCTGATATGAAAATTGTCTTCCTAAGTGGGGATCTTCAAGAAGCAGAATACATGGCTCCACCACCCAAGTTCATATAAAATATGAGAAGTGGTGTGTAAACTCAAGAGGACAATATCTATGGATTGAAGCAACCACCTCATACTTGGTTTGGGAGGTTTAATTGAGCTATCATAGAGTTTGTATTTCACAGGAGCACTTTTAGCCACACCTTATTCATAAAGAAGAGCAAGTTTATCACCACCCTTATTGTTTATGTACATGATATTGTGGTGACCGGTGATAATGAAATGGAAATCACAAGGTTAAAGCATTATTTAAATCGTGTTGATATCAGAGATTTGTGTCATCATCAAAAAAAGATATCAGAGATTTGGGGTTATTGAGATATTTTCTCGAAATTGAAGTATTAAGGTCAGGTCACAAAAGAGGGTAGTGATCTCTCAAAGGAAATATGTGAGATCTATCGAAGAAAACTGCAACGTTGAGTGCAAACCCATAAACAATCCTCTGGGAAAACTCACAAACTAGAACAAAATGGCTGAGAACCCTATGAAGATAAGGTAGTTATCAAATGTTTATGGGAAAGCTGATCTACCTCACAATCACAAGGCCAAATACCGGCTACAATGCAAACCAATATATAAATGCCCCAAATCATCTCCATATGCAAGCCGTCTCAACGGTGCTCAGATGCTTAAAGAAGAATACCCAGAAAGGAACTTTTTACTGTAACAACAATCCTGATCTTTACACGATACAAGATTTAATATGGATTTTGGTGTCTGTGGTGGCAATCTTGTCTCATTGGGGAGAAAGAAGCAAGATGTGGTCTCTAAATTGACGCAACTAACAAGGCCTCTCTTTCATTAAAATGTATAAGAGAGTATAAGGTAATTATGAAACAACTTCTAAATATTAAGAGAACATCTGCAATTTAATAAAGAGCATTATTGCCCATTTTTCAGTGTTCAGAGTTAAGCCAAGAAGGATGATGATCTTAAATGGTGAGAGTAACCTAGATTTCCTACTTGATACAGAAATGCAGCAGGAGACATGCAGTTAAATGATGACCATCATCATCCATGAAAAATCCAAGAACTTCCAAGTCAATTCCGTATTGACAAACCGTGATGAAGATGATATTATCGAAACTAATGTAGTGGTCATGTAATCAAACAAAAAATAACTAGGTCAAAAAGTGCAGCAATTGAGAGCAGCACCTCCAAATTTAAAATGACAAAAACTAGTTACAAAATTTCATATGAGTAATTCTAGAGGACCTGTTTCAGCATTCTAATCCATACTCACATGTGGAAACACTCCGGGTCCGTTGGGTTTATGGGAGGTATGCATCTGTTGATAACTCCAACTGCACCCCTTGTTGCAGCATCAACAAAGTCACATGTGACTTTATAAAGAGCCCTATCACGCAAGATCCTGCAGATGTTTCATTAAGTTAAGAACTAAGAGCTATATGGCATCACACATCTGCCAACAGAAGGTTCCAACTTATAGCATACTGTTCATACTTTTTTCTGACAAAAACATTAGGAAAAGCAGAAATATTACTAAGGAAATATGGAAATCAGTGGAACAACATGAAGAACTGACTACACCTTTCCTGGAAGGATTCATGAGGAAACTCCCGGCAGGACTGTAGTTCCTCATTCCAGTCCCTCTGCATGCCAATCAACTCACTTCCATATGAAAGAGCCAGTGCATCCTCAGCTATAGCGGCATCACGTTTATGATCTATAAATAAAAAGACCACACAAAGATGAGCTACTATATAGTATATATGATTTTCAATTAATTCAGAACATTAATTGGTTAAGATCTTGGGTTTGAGTCCCTTTGAAGGAGACCCTAGACATTGTAATTACCTGGAACTGGATACATCCCTAACCATGAAGTTGGGGGCAAAAGAGACTGAACACTCTCAAAAGGATGAGCAGAAGCTTTGCGGTCCAAGATTTCACGAAAACCTTCCCAAATAATGTTGTAAGCTTAATAGAGGAAAGGTAATTAGCATCTAAAAGAAGCTTAAGGATTCACAAATACCTTTCTTGAATCTGGGGCTAATTTTTTGAAGGAGACCTATAAGCGTAAAAGCTTCACTAGAGTTCTTGGCAGGCCTTGGATCTAATATATCTCCCACGCTTGAGTTGACATAAAACGTTCGTGTAGTCCCAGTAATACAGACTTTATGGCCTTCTAAAGTTTCTACATCCAAATAAATCAAATCACCAACCAATCTGCAAACAAGGCAAGCCACAAAACTACAAGTCAGTACATCTCAACAACTATAGACGTCACCAGAACCAAGTATACAAGTAGACCTTGCCCTGTAATACATGTGTCGTGCAATCATGTGCAATTTTTTAACTTTGTTTGCACAGACATTCATATAAGAAAGCTTATGCATATTCTAAAGTGAAAAGGCATGTGTGCCTGTGTGCCCACTGGCACGCATGCATATCCACACCCCAACACACACAAAAGCACATA